>NC_057808.1:325587544-325593824 GCF_018294505.1 Triticum aestivum | reverse complement strand
GGGGGTGCAGTGAGTTCAGTGGTAAGCTTGAACGCGTGCTGGCAGGGCCGTAGCCGCGGTGGCGACATGGCCGGCGGCGAGGAGCTGTCGGCTCTGATGGTTGCCGGGGCTAGAGCAGGAAATCGACGGCGGGGAGAGAGGGGTTCGGTAGAGGAGCTCACGGCGGGGTCGACGGTGATCTCAGCGTGCTCGGGGAAGGCTTGACGGCGTCGGAATCCCAGCGGCGATCTCCTGTGCCCGAGGTTGAAGACGAGGGCAAAGGCGGCGTTGTGGGGCATCCGGCGTCGCGCGGCTCGGTGTGGAGGTCGAGGATGAAGCGGCGGAGCTCTTGGTAAGCTCGAGAGGTCGAGGGGGCGGCAGTGGCTGCGGTGGTGCTCGGCGGCGCACTGCGGTGCGCTCGGGTGCGAGGTGGAGAGGAGCCAGAGGAGAGAGGAGGCGCTGGGAGAGCCAGAGAGGGTTCGAGCGGGCGACGTGGGCGTCGTCTGGATCCTCCAGAGGCGCGGGCGGCAAGCAGGTGACGCCGTGGCGCGCGCGGCGGCGTCGCGGTGTCCCTCCTCTGCCTACTCGCAGAGGTAGGCGATGATTGGCACCAGGCCAGTGGGCTGGGCCGTGCTGGGCCAGGCCAGGTAAGCGCCAGGTAAGACTCCTTTCTCTCTCTTTTCTTTAATTGTTTCTGTTTTCTATTTTATTATTTTGTTCTGGGCTTTGTTAAAAATGCCAGGGCATTTCCAAAAATCATGAAACTAATCATGGCTATTGTTTAGAATATATCCAACATTAGACATTTTAGTTTATGATTATTTGAGCATTTAAAATATTTAATAGCATTTAAATGCCCAAATGCAAATACTATATGATTTAATTCAGAGCCCAAATATGTCATGGAAAAATGTGCAACACGTCTGGTTATTGCTTCCAGCATTTCCCAGAAATGATGAACATTTTTGAAAGCCATTTGGAGTCACTGAGAATATTTTAGTTGAACCTAGTGAATTCCTTTAATGCTAGGGTTTAGGCAATCCCCATTTCAAATTCATTTGAAACTTAAACATGATGCACACCTGACTAGCTAGCCTAGAGCAAACCAGAACTAGGGATGTGACAACTCACCCCCACTAAAACAAGAATCTCGTCCCGAGATTCAAGCGTAGGGTAAGAGGAAAAGGGGACACAAAAGCTAACACAATCTTCACGATCCAATTGTTCTCCTCGAAGGTGTTGATTCATTGCATCATCTTGATCTTGACATATTTTCTTTCGAGAGCTTCATCCAACTATGATGACGGAAGAGAGGGAAACTCTACAGGATTGATCTTCTCGAAGATCGAGCTATACAAGATCAACTCATGGAGTGAGACGTTGGAACAACTCTTGAGTTGAGACAGTGGATGGAAAGAAAACAGATGACAAAGGTTTCAAGTAGCGAGGAGAAATCGACATGACTCCATAACGGGGCACCTTAGGAAAGGTGACTCGTGGAATTCTTCCCTTAAGTGGCAAAAAGAATTACTTTTGATACAAAGATCATTGAAACTCTTTATACCAGCGTAAGGCAATTTACAATGATCGTTTGAAAGAATTCAAAAGAATGGCACACTCAATTTGGAAAGGAAGCTATGGTTATAGAACAACTCGGCAAATGGAAGGCACATTCCAGTTGATACCAAGGATATAACCTAGTGACTGAGCGTGCTTTCAAGAACTTGAGCATTTCCATGTTCATCAAGGTTTTACCAACATCCGTGCCGAGGATCCGGGCAACACATCATACTACCATGATGAACGGTGATGGAGGTTGCAGGTGCAAAGGAGGACAACACTTTCTCAGATTTTTCCTTAGCAATGCCAAAGAAGCAAATCTGGATGATCGACCGAGAGACATTTAGCACTCCGCTTCTAATGTTCTCCTTGATGCACTAGCATACCCCGTTCATAGATATGGTTTGATATCTAGAACATCAAGTAAAAGGTCGGACTTCGGAAATATAAAAATCCATAAGGAACAACTTGTGGAATAAGTCATATGAAATCCTCATGGGAAGTGACCAAACGGCTTAATCAAGATACTACAATAATGGTGCTTCCAGCTAGGTACGTCCACTTCACTGGAACCTATATCATAGTTCTTGGAAGAAATTCCAACCATCATATCTGCCTGAGATTCAAATCTGGTTGGTAACAGGATAATTCAGACAACGTGTCTGGAAAAGAAACTTTGCAACACAAACGGACGAGATGATGTTGCGAGATTCTCGGGGAATGAACTACGATAGCAAGCTCCAAAACATGAGCTGGTTCTGCTACAAACTTGTGAACACACTGTCCCAGACAAACATGGCCACGTAGTAGTCTTATAATAAAACACTACCGAGTTCAGGTGGGGAACCATCAACAAGGATAACAAAGTCCTAACATAAGTCATGATTCTTAAGAAGGAACTTCTTCTCCTTGAACAAATCAATCAGTGACTTGGTGTGCTACGGAATTCATATGGAACGAAGATGATCAGTCTAACGGACCACGGAATACTTCGCACGTGCATGGCTGACTTGGGATGATTCCAGAGAAAGCAAAAACAAACTTTCTCGAATTCATGGCGGCAACTTACATCAAGTGCATGTGAATTAGAGGAAGTATCTTCTTTCATCCAAGCATATACCTCATGAACGGGACACGAGGGCAACGCTTAAAAAGTTTCCAGCACTAGCTTAATGCTCAACAAAATCATGGACAAGACAAGAATGTTGCCGATGGGCTCAGCAACAATTTATCAAAATTCCAATGGAGATGGACTACCATAATTATGTGAACAAGTGATAGCATTGGTCAGACCCAAAAGATATAATGGTGCATGCTCGAGGGATCAACCACGAGTAAGACAACATTATGATCATCGTTGGTTCTGATTTGATTGATAATAGCCCATACTCAAATCAAAGTTTGGTTAAGATGATAGGTCCATTAATTGATCACGAGGACCAATCGATGAAGAAATCATCTTCCTACAACAAACACACACACAAGAGATATCCTTTGGAGAGAACTAAGTCAGGCAAGCTTTTATCTTCCAACTCTCCAAGTTGTTTTCTAGCTTGACCAACTAGCTCAAGGGTATCCAACACAGATTCTTGGAGAAAGAGTGGTTTATAGGAAAAACCATTTGATCACGAGCTCAACATAGCGGTCAGGTGACAACCTGGTGATACTTCTGAGAAGATATCCAGAAAATCACGAACCACCAATATGTTACTAAGCTCGAGAACAATCTTGCTTTTCAGGGCAAGACGATATGATCAACTGAGCAAGGGTTTGACAAAATCCTAACTCATTGATTGAAGAGTGCGCCAAAAATAAGGACTAGGTAGCACGATCAATCTTAGGGTGATGGTTCAATAACCAGCACGCTAAGATTGAGAGTATTGCCCTTTAACTACCAAGCAACGAGTTGCTCAGAGTATTGATTTCACACATCACGGTTCACTTGTCGGTATTCCGGTTGTGACAACACGGGACCGAGGAATGAATAATGATGGCAAGAAGTATCACTGCGTCAAGAATTCATAAGAGGTGGTGCAATTCTCATGACAGTCTTGACATAAAGATGGTAACGCTCCAAGGTAGAGCGGAGCAAAAGCTGGGTTGGCATTTTGATCTGCGGAATACAACTACTTTGACCCAATCCTGGATATGGACGAGGTACTGGAGTTTGTTTCTCCTAGTCATTCCGGAATAGAATGGCTTGACAGACCACAAGAATAATAGGCATCAATAACACGGATGCATAATTCCTCCTGACTATCAATTGACAGACGATGGTCGGAATACCAATGAAGAGGGACAACTCAAGGGGACATATGTTTTTCTGAGTTGTGGATGCATAGATTAATGTCGAACCAAGTTCAACAGGTTTCTTCTAGATAACCCATGCAGAAAGGTAGGACTGGCAGATTCACAATGTAGAATGGAGAACTTATCGAGATCACTCTTGTTGTGATCTTTTGGGTCAAAGGAACTTCTGCCATATTGGTTCATGGTATTGGAAGAATGATAAACCACGGACCTCGAGGACTATCGCAAGGGTTACTAATATCTTAAGGGAACTAGCAAATACTAACAACATGAGGTAGGGTGGAGTGAATCTTGGGCTCAAGAACCCAGAAATAGAATGCCTACTAACTAAATGGCATCACGGGATGCTTTCGGGAATGATGGCCAGAATCATCACACTGGAAACACAAACATGGCTAGATTACTAGGTGATCCTCTAAGACACCTAGGGTCATAATAATACTCCAACATATATGTCAAGGCAACAGAGTACCTCAACTCAATGATTAGTGTGGTTAATATGGCCCAAAGGGACGCAAAAACAGAGGGAAAGGATTTTGCAAATGCATCAGATTGTTTAGAAACCTAGAATGACTCGGACAGCATGACGGCTGTAAATGCTCAGAAAGGATTTGAGACATCCACAAGGATCTGCGTAGTCACTTAACAACATCATATCAAGGTTCTGGGATGAACTGTCAACACATGGAAGTAGTAGAAACTGAGCTGAGGCTTCAGACCAACAATCCTAAGAGTCTACGGATTAGTAACACGTGATCCTGATAGAAAGATGAGAAGCCTAGTTCTTAATCCCCGCAGAAGAGAAGAGGGTGACTCAGATCAGAAGGGCATAAGGTAAAGGAGTAAAAGAGCCTTACGTTCCCTTCCACAATCAATTCCCTTATATAACTAAAGCATTTCTAGACTCAACTTCGACCAGTTTTGGCTTCGTAAACCTACATGCAGTCAGGCTCTGATACCAAAGCTGTCGGGACCCCGATTCCAAGTCACACCGATCTAGCCTGTAACACCTCATATCACTTTGCGGCCTCACGCACGGTACTCCCACGGGTGTCGCCTTACCATGGCCCGGGACCGTTTGCACCTTTTGGCTCACGTATATGACAATGTCGCTAGCATCCATATGACAGAGAACCCGGGCCGACATGGCTAGTCGTGAACCCAAAGCGGCACTAACGTATGGGGACAGGCATACATGAATCAACATCGAACGTGTCGGTCAGCAGCGTGCGAATCCGGGCTGTAGCACTGGGCTAACAGGACTCCGGGAACCCGGGCTGCAGCAGGCTAGGCAGGACTCCGGATGTCACCGCGTGACATTTCTCCGAAGGGACAGACACAGGAACGATATGAAACACATGCCGGCCAGTCAAGTGTCCAGAGCAGTAGTGCTGGGCTAGCAGGACTCCGGTGAACCGGGCTGTAGCGGACTACTATGGCTCAAGGAGGCACTAGACTACATTTCCCCATAAGAGAGGCTGCTAAGGATAGACAACTAGATTGCCGGATCCCACACATACCAAGCATTTCAATCATACACACAATATGCTCGATATGTGCAAATACAACATGGCATCACAACAAGACTCTACGACTTAGAGTATTTATTCATTAGGCTCCGAAGAGCCAGATATTACAAACATGGGTCTCATGACCCAACATTCAGAGCATACAAGTCAAAGCACATGCGGAAGCTTAACATGTCTGAGTACAGACATCTACAAATGAAAAAGGCTGAGAAGCCTGACTATTTACTAGATCCTGCCGAGGGCACAAGATCGTAGCTGAGGTATCAAGCTAAACGTCGAAGTCCACACGGAACTACTAGCGAGACTGACGTCTCTCTGCAAAACATAAAATAGGCAAACGTGAGTACAAATGTACCCAGCAAGACTTACATCAGAACTATCTACATATGCATCGGTATCAACAAAGGGGGGGGGGTGGTGGAGTTTAACTGCAGCAAGCCAGCTTTGACTCGGTGGCTATCCTAAACTATGACTGCAAGTAACTCTTTTGAGGTGGCGCACACGGGTCCACATATTCACCATATCAATACACCACTATGGATCTGCTCCCGTCTCCCTACGAGAACACCATCCATAGCACTCACGCTTATCTTGCGCATTTTAGAGTATCCACTTTCACTTGTCTATGAACTGTTATAGGCAACCCAGAAGTCCTTTACCGCGGACACGGCTATTCGAATAGATCATATTAACCCTGCAGGGGTGTACTTCGTCACACACGCTCTCGCCACTTACCACCATGTACACGTCGTGTACCTCGGCAACCTTCAAGCGGAAGCCTGGCGAGGGAGTCGGCCACGACCTGACTAACCAGACAAGTCTCTAGTCCAGGTTTATCGCCTATTCGGGTTCCATCCGCAAGGAGATCCGGCCGGGGTGTCGCTCACGGCCCCAAACGATGT
>NC_057808.1:325570613-325581263 GCF_018294505.1 Triticum aestivum | reverse complement strand
GCAGTCAGGCTCTGATACCAAAGCTGTCGGGACCCCGATTCCAAGTCACACCGATCTAGCCTGTAACACCTCATATCACTTTGCGGCCTCACGCACGGTACTCCCACGGGTGTCGCCTTACCATGGCCCGGGACCGTTTGCACCTTTTGGCTCACGTATATGACAATGTCGCTAGCATCCATATGACAGAGAACCCGGGCCGACATGGCTAGTCGTGAACCCAAAGCGGCACTAACGTATGGGGACAGGCATACATGAATCAACATCGAACGTGTCGGTCAGCAGCGTGCGAATCCGGGCTGTAGCACTGGGCTAACAGGACTCCGGGAACCCGGGCTGCAGCAGGCTAGGCAGGACTCCGGATGTCACCGCGTGACATTTCTCCGAAGGGACAGACACAGGAACGATATGAAACACATGCCGGCCAGTCAAGTGTCCAGAGCAGTAGTGCTGGGCTAGCAGGACTCCGGTGAACCGGGCTGTAGCGGACTACTATGGCTCAAGGAGGCACTAGACTACATTTCCCCATAAGAGAGGCTGCTAAGGATAGACAACTAGATTGCCGGATCCCACACATACCAAGCATTTCAATCATACACACAATATGCTCGATATGTGCAAATACAACATGGCATCACAACAAGACTCTATGACTCAGAGTATTTATTCATTAGGCTCCGAAGAGCCAGATATTACAAACATGGGTCTCATGACCCAACATTCAGAGCATACAAGTCAAAGCACATGCGGAAGCTTAACATGTCTGAGTACAGACATCTACAAATGAAAAAGGCTGAGAAGCCTGACTATTTACTAGATCCTGCCGAGGGCACAAGATCGTAGCTGAGGTATCAAGCTAAACGTCGAAGTCCACACGGAACTACTAGCGAGACTGACGTCTCTCTGCAAAACATAAAATAGGCAAACGTGAGTACAAATGTACCCAGCAAGACTTACATCAGAACTATCTACATATGCATCGGTATCAACAAAGGGGGGGGTGGTGGAGTTTAACTGCAGCAAGCCAGCTTTGACTCGGTGGCTATCCTAAACTATGACTGCAAGTAACTCTTTTGAGGTGGCGCACACGGGTCCACATATTCACCATATCAATACACCACTATGGATCTGCTCCCGTCTCCCTACGAGAACACCATCCATAGCACTCACGCTTATCTTGCGCATTTTAGAGTATCCACTTTCACTTGTCTATGAACTGTTATAGGCAACCCAGAAGTCCTTTACCGCGGACACGGCTATTCGAATAGATCATATTAACCCTGCAGGGGTGTACTTCGTCACACACGCTCTCGCCACTTACCACCATGTACACGTCGTGTACCTCGGCAACCTTCAAGCGGAAGCCTGGCGAGGGAGTCGGCCACGACCTGACTAACCAGACAAGTCTCTAGTCCAGGTTTATCGCCTATTCGGGTTCCATCCGCAAGGAGATCCGGCCGGGGTGTCGCTCACGGCCCCAAACGATGTGAACAGGGTTCCCAAGCCCACCTCGACGGATGGATCTACGCTTGGTACACCGTGCCACGGTGCCTAGTCTGTCCCAAGCCCACCTGTACCGGGTACCACTTGGTAGACTACTAACACAACCTACAAACACCAGAAACTAGTTGCAACTCCTGGACAGAGATCGAGGCGGTTAATAAGCCGAGAGGGGTCGAGTTACCGGAACCCAATGTGTGGTAGTAACTGTTCATGGATCACAAACACAGAACTCAGTTCCTGAGGACGGTTTCAATGAGACAACCCACCATGTACTCCTACATGGCCTCTCACCGCTACCTTTACCAAATCGTGTTCACACACTTAGCTCTCAACAGTAGGACATGTGCACCATATTCCAATTCATTCCCGATGAATCAGACCTGACACAACTCTAAGCAATAGCAGGCATGACAAACAAGCATGAATGAGTAGGCACATCAGGGCTCAAACAACTCCTACTCATGCTAGTGGGTTTCATCTATTTACTGTGGCAATGACAGGTCATGCAGAGGAAAGGGGTTCAACTACCGCAGCATGTAACAGTTGAAACGATTGTCCTAATGCAGTAGAAGAGAGCAGGAGCGAGAGAATGGGATTGTATCGGAATGAACAAGGGGGTTTTGCTTGCCTGGCACTTCTGAAGATAGCATTGAGTCTTCATTAGTGTCAACGATCACAACGCCGGAACATCGTCTACCGAGAGGGGACAAATACCGGCAAACAGAGAAGAACACGATCAATGCAATGCACAATATGATGCATGCTATGACATGGCAATATGCTGTGGTTTGGGCTAATGCAACTAGCAGCAAGTTAAATGGAGTTGGCTTGAATCAAAGATTCAAATTCAAACTCCATATGTGGAAATTCAAATGCCATTTACATGATTTGTCCTAAACAGTAGTCATAAGTTGTTCTAACATGCATGGAAATGGTACAGATGGATAGATTGGATTTTTCTGATCATTTTTCATATATAAATTATTTCATTTGGAGTTACGGTTGATTTTCTATGATTTTTAGAAGTTTATAGGATTTTCTGGAATTTTCTGTATAAGAATAAATCCAGAAAATGATTTATAGCGTCAGCATTACGTCACAGCGACGTCAGCAAGTCAACTGGGCGGTCCAGGTCAAACCTGACACGTGGGGCCTGCATGTCAGTGTCACATCTAACTAACTAAATTAGTTAACACTAATTAAATGCTAATGCTAAACAAACAGGGGCATGGGCCCACCTGTCAGTGGTTGTGGGCCGTTTAAGGAGCGGGGTTAGCGCCTAATGACGGTGCCACGTCATCGGTCGCCGGAGCCTTGCCGGCGGCGACCAAAACGACGGCGGCTCGGCTCGGGTTTGAGCTACGGGTGGTGGTTTGGTGAGCTAAGGGCACCGGGGAGTAGCTCTTGCTCGTCCGCATCCAAAGGACCGGACGGGAGGCAGCGGGGTGGCCGGGAGCAGCGCCGGCGGCGAGCAAGGCGGCGGCCGGAGTTCGGGCGTCGAACGAATCGACGGTGCAGGGCATGGCAGGAGCCGCGGGTGGGCGCGTTAGACCCGTGGGGGTGCAGTGAGTTCAGTGGTAAGCTTGAACGCGTGCTGGCAGGGCCGTAGCCGCGGTGGCGACATGGCCGGCGGCGAGGAGCTGTCGGCTCTGATGGTTGCCGGGGCTAGAGCAGGAAATCGACGGCGGGGAGAGAGGGGTTCGGTAGAGGAGCTCACGGCGGGGTCGACGGTGATCTCAGCGTGCTCGGGGAAGGCTTGACGGCGTCGGAATCCCAGCGGCGATCTCCTGTGCCCGAGGTTGAAGACGAGGGCAAAGGCGGCGTTGTGGGGCATCCGGCGTCGCGCGGCTCGGTGTGGAGGTCGAGGATGAAGCGGCGGAGCTCTTGGTAAGCTCGAGAGGTCGAGGGGGCGGCAGTGGCTGCGGTGGTGCTCGGCGGCGCACTGCGGTGCGCTCGGGTGCGAGGTGGAGAGGAGCCAGAGGAGAGAGGAGGCGCTGGGAGAGCCAGAGAGGGTTCGAGCGGGCGACGTGGGCGTCGTCTGGATCCTGCAGAGGCGCGGGCGGCAAGCAGGTGATGCCGTGGCGCGCGCGGCGGCGTCGCGGTGTCCCTCCTCTGCCTACTCGCAGAGGTAGGCGATGATTGGCACCAGGCCAGTGGGCTGGGCCGTGCTGGGCCAGGCCAGGTAAGCGCCAGGTAAGACTCCTTTCTCTCTCTTTTCTTTAATTGTTTCTGTTTTCTATTTTATTATTTTGTTCTGGGCTTTGTTAAAAATGCCAGGGCATTTCCAAAAATCATGAAACTAATCATGGCTATTGTTTAGAATATATCCAACATTAGACATTTTAGTTTATGATTATTTGAGCATTTAAAATATTTAATAGCATTTAAATGCCCAAATGCAAATACTATATGATTTAATTCAGAGCCCAAATATGTCATGGAAAAATGTGCAACACGTCTGGTTATTGCTTCCAGCATTTCCCAGAAATGATGAACATTTTTGAAAGCCATTTGGAGTCACTGAGAATATTTTAGTTGAACCTAGTGAATTCCTTTAATGCTAGGGTTTAGGCAATCCCCATTTCAAATTCATTTGAAACTTAAACATGATGCACACCTGACTAGCTAGCCTAGAGCAAACCAGAACTAGGGATGTGACACCCCACCTTTCCCGCATTAAGCTGGACGGACGAAGCAACCATCATTTCACTCTAGGGCGCAAGAGCATATTGAAAATAGAAAACAATGATGCGTGCGGCAGCTACCTAGGGCACCCTAGGGTAGGGGTCTCCACTACAGATCCTTTTTCTGAAAGCACCTCCACTACAAATCGGCTTCTCCCTCGTCCTCTTGAAGAAAACCGATGATCAGTGCGGCGGTAGGGTTTGTAGGAGTACTACGGCGTGCGGGGCCACGTCGTAGTAAACGGGTTCGAGTCGACGCCTTAAATGTGTGTGGGCCGCTTGGTTTTACGGGAACGAGGCAGCATTTTGGGTTCGGGGACCAGTGGAGATATAGTACGTACAAAAAATTATGGACGTAGGTTCGACCGAAAGACAATGATGCATGGGCCCTGCATTTTGATATACCCGGGGCCGCATGAAATTTGCTACTCTACTCAAAACTAGTAAGGTACACATGTATTGAACGCATGAGATTTCGAAACCAAATTATGAATAAATACACACTATAGCATGTAAAGCTTTGAGTCATATATGCATGATGTAGATGTTCGTTTAGTTCTTATAGTTCATCTCATTCAAAATCAATTAGTTTTATAAAAATGTTAAGATTCATGGGGTTGTGCATTGTAAATCATAAAGTAAAAAACTAATAATGGCAATTCATTTAGAAAAAAATAATCAATTATGATACAGAAGATTCTAGAACAAAGGAGAAGTGCTTGTGTTTTGAGGTTTGTGCATTATGCTCAAGTTCAACCATGGAGTCTTCTAAATTGTACATGTGGCAGATCTGGTGGAATGTTGATGATATCCAACGGCCAGTAGTGCTCGGATTTGCCTATCTCTGCACTGTCGGGTTAGCTTCATCCAGCGACCATCTTTCAAAGTTATTGGCACACTATATAGTTCTTGTGCCATAGTTGCATGTTTTGGAAAAAAGCTACTAGTGGGTTGTACTATCTATTTAGGAATAGAAGATGTATACATGGAAGTTGTAGGGAAAGAGATGACATGGAGCATCTCAATTCCTATGAGTAGGGATTGGAAAAGAGATGTCATTTGGTTCACATCATAGGAACTTTTCTATTGAATCTAGAGATGACATGTATCTCAATTCCTATGAGGAGGGATTAGAAAAGAGATGTAATTTGGTTCATATCATAGGAACTTTTCTATTGAATATACGATAATGTTTATTTTCCTTTGAAATTAAGGGAGTATAGGAATCCATTCATATGAACCAAGTGGCTCTAAAGCTATAGAAATGATATCATGTTTGTTTCCTTTGAAATGTGGAGTATATGAATCTATTCCTATGAACCAATTGGCTCTAAAGGAAAAAATCCTATAAAAATCATATCATATAGAGTTCCTATGATATTCCCCGACACTAAAGGATGCTTGAAATTGCTGCGGGTGATACGATGGTCTTTCTTTGTAGACTCCTCACCCATCTTTATAGTTACCTCTCGAAGATGAATGAAATGATATATACATGGTATTCTACATGTGCAATTTGGTACACGAAAACTCGGTAAAAGTTTGCGAGGTTCGAATTTTCAATAAAGCTATATGCACTGCATTTCGGAATGGAGGGAGCATACGGCAGTTGCTAACACTCACGTGGAAGATTTGTGTGTAGGAGGAGTGGCTATTCTGTTAAATGACATGGCAAAACTGACACTTTCGGATGCCGATCTAACGGTTCTTACGGCGTTCGTCAGGAAAAGGCGTGTGGCGAACGTTTGTCGGATAATGATTTACGGACACATGCATTGCATTGATACATGCCCCCTTCTCTCTCACGCACACGCACCCTCACGAGTCACGACTCTCCCGAGTCCTCTCGCAGACTCGCACGTCGCACCCACCGTCTATCTACAGGTAGACGTCACGCACATATGTGCTCTTCACACCCTACCCTCAGAACTTCTAAAAAACAAAAGACGGCGTGCACATTTTATTTTAGCTCACACGTCACACACTTATACTATTACTCTTGCGGCGAACATTCTTTGGGCATAGTATATTGTACTCTCACGAAGAGAAGCGGTGCACGCACGCACTAGTTCTCTCACACCCACTCGCGGGAACACGTAGGAGCGCATTTTTTTGAAGTTGGTACAACAAAATCTCTCCACTATATATAAAAGCAGGAGCCTTAGCGCTTGCTTTACTAGGGTTCCTCTCGTTCACTCTCTCATGCTCTCCAGATCTAAGCAACACATAGGTGGCCACACTCTCTCTCAGCTCACGGCTGGTCACAAATCCGGCCGGACAACCTCGACCGGGGCAGGGGTGTAGGTGCATCGTTCACACTGTCGTCGGCGGCGAGGGAGGAGACCAACGGCTGCCCGCGCGTCCCGATCGGCGGCCGTGCCGTTCTCTTCGAGAGAGCGCCGGCTCGGGAGGGTCTCCGACCCCTTCTTCCTCCCTGCGGTATTGTGGCCAAGATGCGGCCTCCGGCCGCCGTCTTTGCCACATGCCGACGACCCTCAAGTATATATTCCTTCAAAACCTGCCTTGCTCTACTGCCCCAGCTCCCTTCGTGTGGATCCTTTTTGTAGCATACCAACCTTGCGTCATCCGACTTTCTCCGACGTTAACGTGGACGGAGTCACGTTATCGTTCTTTTCCCCGCATGCTCCAAAGTTGCGATGATCTCTGATGAGAGATGGCCTAATCATGTGGCGACATGAAGGGCAGCAAGGTGGTACTGTTGTAGCATACCAGCCTTGCGTCATCCGACTTTCTCCGACGTTAACGTGGATGGAGTCACGTTATCGTTCTTTCCCCCTTCCGTGCTACCACATGTTTCATTTGCCAGGATGCGGTTTAGTAAGTTGGTAACCTCTTTCCGTGTACACACCAAACAGAGAGGCCGGGATGATGGTACCTTGGCCCAGGATTAAAGCCAGTCATTCGGTCAGGGGGCATGGGTGTTTCCGATTGGGACCGAGAGGGGGGGCACCCCCTTAGAGCGCGCGTATAGAAATTTGATCCCATGCTACGCGAGGTTGTAGCCTCCGCGTCTCAAGGTTTTTCTTGAACGTTGCTGAGGGTGATCCCTGGCTTCGGAATGTTGAATTAGGTGTGTACTGGTTAGACGTGTTTCTTCCAAAACACCGTAAACGGAACTAGTCCCTGTGACTACTGAAATCCGTTGGCTATGGTTAAGTACAAACTCTGCAGAGTCAAATTCTTCCAAGTCATCGTATCCATGATCACGTAGTGAAATCAGTATACCCATATCTATCCGCGTGAAAAAAAACTTGTCCCCGGTGAACAAGCTCAAGTGGTAAATCCAGTTAAATTATTATTCCTGTGGATGGACTAACTTTATATTTGTCTCGTACTTGTGATAATTTATGTTCCCGAACTATTGTATTATTGAGCTACAATATAAGCCCTTTATGTGACGTCGCGCAGACGTCCGACTGTGGCGTGTTTTTGTTTCTTACATTAAATATAAGCCCTTTATGTGATGTCGCTCAGACGTCCGACTGTGGCATGTTCGCCTTTTATTTTCTGTTATAAGCCCTTTATGTGATGTCGCTCAGACGTCCGACTGTGGCATTATTATTATTCTTGCAGTTCCCTCTCGAGGAGTCATTCAGACACTCGTTTGGCACCAGTATTACTATTCTTGCAGTTTCCTCTCGAGGAGTCATTCAGACACTCGTTTGGCACCAGTATTACTATTCTTGCAGTTTCCTCTCGAGGAGTCATTCAAACACTCGTTTGGCACCAGTATTACTATTCTTGCAGTTTCCGCTCGAGGAGTCATTCAGACCCTCGCTTGGCACCCAGTATTTATTATCTCTATGTCTGATCGCACTGGTTAAATTGTTCTCATGCTTCATGTTTGCATTTGTTATATCTTTTGTCCGAGCTGTCTTGCGAGTACTTTCATAGTACTCACCTGGCTTGTTGTTTTAGCCAGATGTTGACGAAGGCGATCTCTTGGATGAAGAGTTTGATAGCGCGTCCGACGCCTAGAGGAGTCCCAGTCAGTCCTGCACGATCCCGGATATTGGTCACTTGTATTATATACGCTTCCGCCACCCGCAATAAGTCTCCTCGAGCCTCACTCCGATGCTCGAAGAGCTGTAGTCTTCAGGAGTCATATCACTCGCTTCGCAGTGATATTTCCACCACCGTCATTATCGTGAGTTAGTAGTATGCCACCCTATCCGCCGTCTTGTTTTAGCGGCGTGCATGTAATAAATTGTTAGGCAGTTTCCGCTCAACTTTGTATTATATTCAGTACTCCTGGTATTTTTCTTCTGTGACCAAGATATTGTCTACCAGTGAGAAGGAATTCTTCCTTACTGGTCCGTAAAAGGGATTGGTCTCTCAATAATTATTTTATTGAAAAACCGGTCGTGACACTTTTCTACTTCCGCCCGCTGTTCCAAAGCCACCTAGACTTCTACTATTATTAGAAGTAAAGCTAGTTCATACAGTTGACTCAAAGCGTTGGTTCAAACAGGGAAGAAAGTGGGAAAGCTGTAGCATGAATCTAGGACTTGGTTCTAAGAGGAAACGGGGGAAAGTAGTAATATATGTCACTGTTTAAATAACCGTATTTCATATTTGCGCAAACAGGGATGTCTGTCTCCATATCGTTTCGGGATGTCTGTCTCCGTATCGTTTCTATCCCCGCAATCAAAAGCACACACCTCAGTTTTAGTACAACTGCGCAAAATGAGATGGCTATCCCTCGTTGCCGTCATCTAACCTCCCGTCTTCAAGGTATCCCTACATTGGTAGTAACTAAGGTAGAATGACCAACGCAATCTAAAAGAAGCCGATTCGTACGTTTTACTTCCTGATTGCAGTGCAGGGACGAGCGAAAACAACTGCATCCTAGTCCGGAATGCACTTTCTACCAGTTCATCCATGGACCGAGGACTAGCTGGCACGGCTGCACGGCGGTTTTTTGGACAGGTGCGCGGACAAGAGGCATTGTGGTCTGCTTATTTCTGCAAATAGCAGTGCTTAAATTTAGTGGAATGCACAAGCATTTCAGCTGGTCAGTACACTGCATGGTTCAGTTCAGCATTCCAGCTGAGACCACAATTATAATTGGTTATTCTGGAATGAGAGAACCTAACCCTGGTTGGTGGCAACAAGAAAAAACCAGAGTGAACTCCAGGAAATTTAAGCCTGCCGGGAGGCCCTTTGCTCAGAGAAGCCTTGCTTGTTTTTTCCTGATTTGTAAACCTTCTCACAACTTTGTCTTTTGCTGTGAACTAGTATATGTTTGTTATGTTCTATGAATCATTGAGATGTATAAAATTGCTTAACTTATGCTTTTCAAGTTTTTTATGAAGACGAGTTTAATGTGAGTGTTCCACATGAGCGTTGGACTAGCGTGTGAACGTTTGGAATTTATTACATTGTGGCCTCAATTAACTGCATGAACCACTGTAACAAGATACATAGTTGCTTATATGTCAGACATCTGATTGTTGATTGTTAGCTGGTCGATAGCCTAGTGTTGAAGCGAGCTGAGCCAATGTGCCGTGTTTTGCACAACTGCTTACAAGTGGGGTAGCACCAACAGTGTTTACAAGTACTTATGTATACGTCGGCGCACGGTTCTCGAACGAGTGCTCTATTTCATCAAAACACACACTGCTCGTCTGATAAACCGTGACAACGTATGTCTTACCATGCCATATTCATGAAAAAACTAGTGAGGACGCATCTGTTTCGGCAACAATTACGATGGTTCTCACATGATTCACGGGCACACAAAAGTAGCAGCAGTTCCCATAGACGGATACAAACAGAGTACTAGCCCCAGAGGGGTCGATAACAGGCAAGGTTCGGATAATTAGACACAATCCAAACTACTATTAAACACTAGCTGGGGCAACTATTTCATGCCTCGATCTAATTTGGGCTGGACACAAGACGAACCTTGCCATGAACATCATCGAGGACGTCCCGCAGCAGCTCAATCCTGTGAACCTTCATGAAGACAACCTTGTGGCCTTGCCACTGATAAACTTGTTTGTGGAGGCATGCCACGTCATCTTCCTGCGTAAGCTTGACAAGAACAGTATGCCTCACAAACGAAGGAGTAGCTTTGAACTTCTTGTGCTTCAGTACACCCTGGACAACACGCCTGACAACAATGAGGCTGGAATACAACTCTTCATTGGTATAACCGCAAATGGCTTCCAGGATCCAACAGCCTAAGAACTCTGTTTTCCCAGTGTGTATATTCAGGTCGTCCGCCTCATAGCGAGTGACATGTACAACCACACAATCCTTGTCTGCATCAGGGCTCTAATTGAAACAGAAACAAATTTTGAATTACTTTTCAGTATAAGAAACACAAGTTATTTAAACCACTATGTATAGCATGGCATCGAAGCTAATAAAATTTTGCATTATTAATCACCACATACTTCCTTTTCTAAAAAAATCACCACATACTTAGATGAAAAAC
>NC_057808.1:325544074-325570169 GCF_018294505.1 Triticum aestivum | reverse complement strand
GGGGGGACACATCCTCGAAGGGGGAAAACTGCTCCTGCAGTGCCACGGGGGCTGTAACCTCAAACGGGGCGTTGACCATCTCAGTAGTGGCCGTGAGCGTATCTGGGGTCGGCTCGGTGGTTGCCTCCATCTTCTTGGAGCTCTCTGTCTCGTGGGGATCAGCCTCCCACGTCTGCTCCAATATCGACAGATCTTTGCCTGGTTCTCCCTGGTCCATCATGAAACTGACGAATACTAGGAAACCACTGAAAGGAAAACACAATCGCAATGACAATGAAACAAAAAAGAGAGTGAGGATCGGTTACTGCTTTGCAAAAGTTTTTTTTTTCTTTGAATGAAAATATAACAACATCACGGATCCGCTTACCTTCCCTTCGTTCGGAGAGAAGAACAGTGGCAGATGCGAGTGTTGCCTTTCTTGAAGACGGTGAGGGAGAAGGGGATTCAGCGAAGAGTGAAATGATGGTTGCTTCGTCCGTCAAACTTAGACTGCGGGGAGGTGGGGTTTTGTGATACGACGGCTCGTTACTGCCGCACTACGACCGGGGTGACTCTCCGCCTGCATACTGCCTTCTAATTTGGTGGATGGCATTTGGGCCCGCGCGCTGCATGGCCCGCATGTCGGTGAACAAAAGTATAATGACATTCAGTAGAGGGAGACGTTTCAATGACCTAGGAGGAGCCAGAAGCGGTAGAGTGTCTCCACTGTATTAGTAGTAATTGTTTCTCTGGGTAGCTGTAGAGTGTCTCCACTGTACTAGTAGTAATTCTTTCTCTGGGCCCAAGACAAAACAGCCCATCCACACTAGTAAATAGTAAAATCAATTCAAAAGCCCATATATTTACTGAAAGAGAGGCGCTACCCACACCCAGCACACCGTCCCCCCCCCCCAAAAACCTGGGTGCTCTTCTTCCTCCTCGCTCCCACCCACCTCACGTCAGCTCGCTCCACTCGTACCCCCAAATTCCTCACCTCACTGCTACAGAAAACCCCAACCCCCCTTCTTCCTCACTCCTACAGAAAACCCCTAGCTCCCCTTCTTCTTCGCTTGCACTACAACTAGGCTCTTCATTCGTTACTCTGCTCAAATCCGTGAGCGCGACCTGACACCCTCGAGGAAAATGGAGTCGGCTGACCCCAACGCCAAGAAGATGAGGCTCCCGCCAGCGGTGACACTTGTTGTAGATCCCGCACCCGGCAGTGCGGGGAGAAGCGGCGACCCCGCCCCCACCGGATCCCAGGAACCCGTAGAATCTCGGGTGGACCGCATCAGCGATCTCCCGGACGCCGTCCTTGGGGAGATCATCTCGCTTCTCCCCACCAAGGATTGCTGCCGCACCCAAGTCCTCTCAATTCTGTGGCGCCCTCTATGGCGCGCCGTGCCCCTGAATCTCAACTGTCGTCAGCTATCTCTCTTCAATGATTTTGAAATCCCCAGAGCCATCATCTCCTCCCACCAAAGCTCCGTTCAAAGCCTTTGCATCCCGTCATGCTACCTGAGCAAGCATACCATGCCCTGCACGGTGGACGCCTGGCTGAAATCCCCTGAATTCACAGAACTACAGCTGCTTGAGTTCTACTATTCCCCTGGAAATCACATACCACATACCGAACGCCATGAAATTGTGCCCTCAGCACCGATGTCCATCTCACGGTTTTCATCCTCTCTCCACACTGCCACCTTTGCACTATGCTACCTACCAGACAATCTGGTACTAAATCTTCGACTCCCATTTCTCAAGAAACTTTCACTTTTGCGGGTTCGTATATCGGAGGCCTCATTGCACAACATCATCCACTCCAGTTGCCCTGCGCTGGAGTGCTTGGTGCTTGTTTTCACAGTTAGAATCGGTTGTCTCCAAATAAAGTCGCCTAACCTTATAAGAATTGGAATTTCTTTTGACAGAAGGCAGCTCATCATCCAAGATGCCCCTTCACTTCAAAGGTTGATCCTTGATTCTAGTTATTCACCGTTGCAAATAACCGTCCTCTCTGCGCCTAAACTGGAGACCTTGGGTGTAATACATGATCTCTGTGCTCATTTCAATATGGTGTTTGGCTCCACAGTTCTTCAGGTACTTTATATTATCATCTACACTTGTAACCATAAGCTGCATTTTAAATTTCTGCTCATAATTTATATATCATCTTGGAGTACACATTTTGTACTAATATTATGTTCTATGCTCAATGAAGAGTTTCTCCATGGATGGCATATCAATGGTGCTGGATTCTGTCAAGATCTTATATATCCAAATGAATAGTTTTGATCTGAACAAGATTATTGGCTTGCTGCAATGCTTTCCATGTCTGGAGAAGTTGTATATAAAGGTGATAATTTCACGCACATTGGAAGCCCGCATATAGTGTACTAGAATTAACCGTTCAGCTGTTGCTCTTTCGACACTCTTCTTTTAGACCTTAACTGTTTTCAATCTTCATGTCTATTTAGGCAACAGGAGGGGTAAGAAAGTTATAACCAATCGGTGGATTCGTAAGCATCGGGATTTTCTCACTTCTCATGAGATTCGATTGAAGACAATAACGCTAGAACGATATGTAGCCAACCGTGCAAACACAAGATTTGTCACATTCTTCCTGCTGAATGCGAGGTTACTATTGTCCATCAGGCTTAAGTTTATCAGCAGCATGGTTTTGACGGATGGGTATGTCGAAGAGCAAAAAAAGGAGTTTTAGGTGGGCAAAAGAGCTTCTGAACGTGCCGGGCTTCTATTTACAACATATTGTGGTCATAATCCAGTAAATTTTACGACCCAGGATGTTCATTCTATGGACCTGACCGATCCATTTGACTGTGACTGCCGAAAACAGTGTTGGAGTTAGATGTTGTTGCCCTTTTCAATCTGGTTTTTTTGTAAACCTGATGAACAATTAACCCTCGTGCTTTTGTATAGTTTGTAAGCTGGAGTTAGATGTTCCTGCCCTTTTCAACTCGGCTATGACTGTCATATTTTCTTTGAAACAAGGCAAATGGCTTGCCATTCGTTTAATTTAGAGTGAAATATTGTAACAAATCCCAACCAAGGGAAATAACATCACTCTCGCCGGCTGCTTGAGCTCACTGTGCATTACAGAAGCCAAGTGATTAGCCCCCACCAGCACCCACAAACTTATTTCGAACTAGCACATCAGATGGGCTGTAAATTTTCATAGGAAAGGCTGCATGACCGTGACAGATTTGGATTCTGACATTTGGGACCCGCGAGGAAATAGCCTATCCAAGGTGGTGTCGACTTACTAGCCAGTCAACAAACGATTCTGCCTACCAGCCGTTGGATTGACATCCAACATCTGTCGTGTATCTTCTATCTCTTGTCTTCTTCTTCCTCCGCCTGCTCCCGCCTCCCATGGCCGGCTGCGCCTCCGCCGCCCTACCGTACGTACCCTCCAACATTGGCCAGTCCCTCCCTCTATTCCCCCACACGTCCTGTTATTCTCCGGCGACGTCAGCCCCAACACGCACCCGCGCCCGAACCAGTCAACCCTCGTACTCCCCGAAGCCTGTGACTGGACCGGCGCATCTTCAACGGCTCCTATTCATTCTGTCCGAGGCCTCGCCGTCGTCCTCTGCCTTGCGGCCTTGGTTCGCTCGCCGTGCGCGGTGCGCCGCCCTCTTGCGTTGTCAACGTCGTCAACAACCGAGAGGAACAAGGAGATGACTGTATGTGGAGAGGATGACAGTAGGGACCCACCAGCGTCATGGCAGTAGGCAAGCAAGTGCCTCAATAGTATAAGCCCAAAAATATGGTTCCTCCTAATGGTTGGACATCTGGGGCTCACGCCATTGTCAATGTAGTCAATAAACGACAGAATTACACTACGAGCGGCTGACACCAGGGACCCAGCAAGTCGCGCAGTTTTTTTAGGAACAAGCAGTTGTTTATTTATACTAGTTTTAGTGACGGATCAGGGTAACAACGGGGCTGTGCGGGGGCTGTGGCCCGTCTAGCCAGGGTTTTATTTATGTTTACCACATCATGAGCCCAGTTGTGTTTTTTTCTTGCTGAAAATTGCTAGCCCAGCTTTTTTTAAAGAAATACCCAAACAAGGTCTGCTTGCTTTATCCGCCCTGCTGGGCTGCAAATCTTTCAAGACGAGGAGAGTTTCATTCGGTTTGCCCAGAAATGGGCCGTACATTTTTAAAACACATCAAACAGGGAATTAGTTTCAATTTTTTTCATTACAAGATCTTAAATTCCATTGATTTTTATGCATGGACAATTATTTGGATTTTATATTAGTTTGAATGTGAATCGATATTTCTGGATTAAAAACAGTTGACCGCACCGAAATATGCAAAATTTTGTATACTTTTTAACCGTGGCCACAATATGGGGTGTAATGCTAACAAAAAGAAGATGGGCTCCAAAAAAATTCTTAAGAATTAGCACAAGCCAAGGTGTTCTCAAAGATTGATTTAAGATCCGGATATCATCAATTAAAAGTACGGACAGAAGATATCCCTAAGACAGCATTCACCTCCAGATACGGATTATATGAGTTCACCGTAATGCCGTTTGGACTGACGAACGCCCCCGCATATTTCGTCCACGTCATGAAAAAAGTGTTTATGAAATTCATGGACAAATTTATTGTGGTGTTCATTGATGATATTCTGGTATACTCAAGGACACCAGAAGAACACGCTGAACATCTCAGAATTGTATTGGGAGAATTAAGGGAACATCAATTGTACGCCAAATTTAGCAAGTGTGAATTTTGGCTAAGACAAGTTGGTTTTCTAGGCCATATATTGACCCAAGAAGGTGTGGCCGTAGACCCAAAAAAAGTCAAAGCCATACTTGACTGGAAACCACCAGCCAACGTAACTGATGTACGGAGTTTCCTAGGAATGGCTGGATATTACCGAAGATTTATTGAAGGATTCTCCACTGTGGCAAAACCCATGACACAGTTGCTCAAGAAAGACAAGAAATTTGTATGGACGGAAGCGTGCGAGAAGAGCTTCCAAGAACTCAAGAAGAAACTAACAACAGCACCAGTTTTGATTGTGCCAGACATACACAAGAGTTTTGAAGTGTATTGTGACGCATCCCGGAAGGGCCTCGGGTGCGTATTGATGCAGGACGGCAAAGTTGTCGCGTATGCTTCCAGGCAACTATGGAAGCATGAGGAAAATTATCCAACTCATGACTTGGAGCTAGCAGCAGTCATCCATGCACTCAAAGAGTGGAGGCACTTTCTGTTGAGAAATCGTTGTGAAATATATACGGACCATAAGAGCCTTAAATATATTTTCACGCAACCAAAGCTAAATTTACGACAACGACGCTGGTTGGAATTGGTCAAGGACTATGATGTCGGCATTCACTACCATCCAGGGAAGGCAAATGTAGTGGCAGATGCTCTTATTCGGAACCCCAGCCCGGGCAACGACAGTCCACAGAACATGAGGCCTGAGTTTCAGCAGGAGTTCACTAGACTCAACATGGTGTTAATCCCTGAGGGCAACGTATCAAATCTGGAGATACAACCCACCCTAATGGAACAAATTAAGAAGGCTCAGCATGGACATCCCAGCATCGAAGGTATAAAGAGGAAAATGAGCCTTGTCAAGGCTTCAGAGTTCGTCACAGACGATGAGGGAATATTATGGACGGGGACAGACTTTGCGTACCAAACATTGAGGAACTCAAGCAACAAATCCTAACCGAAAGCCACACCGCCCCATATTCGATCCACCCTGGAGGAACCAAAATGTACAAAGACATTCAGGAAAGATTTTGGTGGCACGGTATCAAAAGGGATATAGCCGCATTCATTGCTTGTTGCGATTCTTGTCAGCGCATAAAAGCCGAACATCAAAAGCCAGCAGGGCTACCACAGCCAAACAGGATACCTGAGTGGAAATGGGATGAAATGTTAATGGACTTCATCGTCGGACTACCTTGATCACAACGCGGAAATGATGCCATATGGGTCATCACAGATAGGCTAACCAAGGTAGCACATTTCATTCCCGTGAAGACGACCTACTCCACTCAAAGGCTAGCTAAGCTTTATCTCTCCCATATAGTTTGTTTGCATGGAGTCCCAAAGACTATAATATCCGACCGAGGCACTCAATTTGTCTCTACATTCTGGGATCACTTACAACAAGCTCTGGGCACGCAACTAACATTCAGCACAGTGTACCACCCTCAGACTGATGGGCAAACGGAACGCGTGAACCAAATCCTAGAGGACATGCCGAGAGCCTGTGTGCTCACCTATGGATCCAGTTGGGAACAAAGTTTGCCGTATGCCGAGTTTGCTTACAACAACAGTTACCAAGCCAGCCTAGAAATGGCACCTTTTGAAGCACTGTATGGACGGAGATGTCGTACCCCACTAAATTGGTCAGAAACAGGTGACAGTCGTATCTTCGGCCCAGACATGCTCAAGGAAGCCGAGGAGAAAGTTAAACAGATCAGGGACAGACTCAAGATAGCTCAAAGCCAACAGAAGAGCTATTACGATCGAAACATCGTGAGGTCAGCTTTGAACCCGGTGATTACGTATACCTACGAGTGTCTCCTATGCGAGGCCTGCAACGGTTCAAAATTAAAGGGAAGATAGCCCCGAGATTTATTGGACCTTTCTGTATAGTTGCACGAAGAGGCACAGTAGCCTACCAGCTAGACCTACCCAAGGAGCTGTCAGACATCCACGACGTGTTCCACGTCTCACAGTTGAGGAAATGTCTGAGCAACCCGGAGAAGCATGTATCTCATGAGAGCATTGATGTGCAACCAGACCTCACCTACAGAGAGCGGCCAGTAAAGATATTGGAAGAGTCTGACAGGAGAACCCGCCAGAAAACAACAAAATTTTTCAAGGTTCAGTGGAGCAATCACACCGAGGATGAAGCAACATGGGAGAGAGAGGACTTTCTTCAGGCAGAGTACCCACATCTATTTGAGGATCAGCTGAAATCTCGGGGACGAGATTTTTCCTAAGGGGGTAGGTGTTGTGACACCCAAAAATTTTTATTTGGCTTTTTCAAACTTTTATTTGATTTGAGGGAGGTTATTTAAAATTTTCTTCTAAAGAACTCTCCCTCTCAAAGATTTTCTTTTATGAAAAGTGTTTTGTTTGGATTCACCCAAGACTTGATTTTGGCCTTGGAGGTTTTTCCATCTTATGTGGACTCAACACCAAATGTTTTTCATTTGGGAAAAATATTTAAAAATCTTTTGAAATAGCCCTATGCCATTTGGAGTGATCTTTTCCCCTTTTCAAAATCCCCTCTTGCCATGACATGAGTGGAAATCCCCTCCCAAAAGCCATCTCCCATCTTTGTGTCAAGATATACTTCAAATCCAGCAAGTTGAACCTTCCCATAATTTTTTCTTCCATTTATTTCTTATCAAAAATAATTTCTGCCCTCTACTTTGGCTCTTGGAGATTTACAAAGGAACTACCTTTCCTCCTTTGAGTTTTGCCTCCAAACCTTTCTCCCTGGCTAGTCCTTAGAGCCCTCAACCAAGATCCATGATGATCCACTGGTCTCCAGTTCAAAAATTTCAAATTGTGCTTGCTGCAAGTTTGGACCATATTTGCCAAATTTGATGAAAGTCAATTGGTTTCTCTTCCTAAAAATCTGAGAAAATTCAGGCAGCCTCTGGATGCATTGAGAGGTCACCTCACCAAGTCCCAGCTCCAGAAATTTTTTTCTTCATGCCAAATCATTTCGTCGAACACCTGGAAGGCACTGTCACTGTCAAGTTCAGAAATTCAGAGTTACAGTTTCAGTGAGCACTGTCGTTTTCTTCAGAACCTTTCCTCGATCTCGCCAGTAGCCACGGTGGCGCCTTGCTCCCTGTTCCCTCCTTCTTATCCCTGCGCCGCACGATCGCCTGGAGGCTTGCGGGCGTCGGCGACGAGCAGGAGGAGGTGCGCCACCCCGTGAGCGACGGCAGCAGCGGCCTTTGCGGCTGCCAGAGAGAGGCGCAGCGTTGGATGGCGCCGTCCAGCGCCGCCCAAGCCACCAGAGGCCACCGCGTGGCCATCCACTCACCCGTGAACGCTGCAGTCCGTCGTCGTGAACTGGTAGGCGCGGAGCGCGCTCTCTGCCGCCGCCGTGCCCGTACGGCCGTCCCGTCGAGGATCGGCGCATTACGCCAAGCCCGACCGAGGTTTAGCAGGGGAACGGCACCAGTGATACTCCCTGATGGTGCCTAGCTGCTTAAACCCCCTGCCCAACCTCTGCCTCGCCTTAATCGCTCGCCGGAGCTATCCCGTTCACGGCCACCCCCTCGGATCGCCTATAAAAGGAGGCCCCGAGCTCGAACTCCAACCCGCACCACCTCTACACACCACCAATACCACGCCAAGCCACTGGAAGAGCCCCGAGGGAGTCTTCTTCCCCAACTCCGGCCGCCTCGACCCGCCACAGGACCCAGCTCGATTCACCCCCGTGCGTGCACCCCCACCCCTCAGCTCTTGCCAGTAACCTCATAGTGCACTCACTCTTCTGACCCGCGCATCAATTTGGAGTTTGCAGCACCCACCGGAGTACTCCACCATCGCCCGAACTACCGTCCGCCGGAGATAGTGTCGCCGTCGACGTGGTGCTCCCCGACGGCCAAGTCCACCACCCACCGACGCGGAAGATCACCCTGAACCTATTGGTACCCTCTGATCTCTCTGCCTCACAGTAGTTCAACGCCGGCGACCACCGCAGCCTTCGGGCGCCGGCGAGCTCCGTTGGGAGTTTTAAACCTGACGGGTGGGACCCCCCCGTCAGCCTCTCTTTTCCCCCTTCGAACCGTTTTGTGAAAGAGCCTTCGGGCAAAATGTGTTTTCTCCTTGGGCTGGCGCATTTCATACCGAACCGTTTTCTGTTTTCTCAAACAAGTCCCTGGATCTTTTCTGTTTCATCACAGATCAGTCCCTGGACTAAAACCCTTATATCTTTTTAATAAAAGATGATTTTTGATTGATTCATTTTCTGTCAGTCTTGTATTTTTGTCTAGTTTTTTTATAGTATTTATTTGAAAAAAATTTGGAACAATTTTTATCCACGCAATGATTTTCACGTTAGTGTACGGTTTCGTTATACCGTAGGTTCCGGAGGAGGTGACGGAGCCACGAACTTCGCCGAGCTAGACTCCGACTTCTCCGAACCAGGCAAGCATGTTTGAACCTTTGATATGATAGATGTTTTGCATGTTTGCTTGAATGGTTTATGCATGGCATGTGAGCATCGGTGAGTATTACGTTGCATGCAAGGAAACTAACCCTGTGTTTCGAAGTTACTGTGATCTTTGATGAGAGATGACCTGATCATGTGGTGACATGAAAGGTAGTAAGATGGTATTGTTGTAGCATGCCAGTCTTGCGTCATCCGGCAAAACTCCGACGTTAACGTGGACGGAACCACGTTACCGTTCTCCCCCTTTCGTGATGCCACATGTTTTCTGGAAAGAATACGGTTTAGTAAGTTGTTAACCTCTTTCCTTGTACACACCAAATAGAGGGGCCGGGATGAGGGTTCCATGGCCCTGGATTAAAGCCAGTCATCCGGTCAGGGGGCATGGGTGTTTCCGGTTGGGACCGAGAGGGGGGCACCCCTTAGAGCGCGCGGTATAAATTTGATCCCATGCTACGCGAGGTTGTAACCTCCCCGTCTCAAAGTTTTTCTTGAATGCCGAGGGTGATTCCTGGCATCGGAATGTTGAATGGGTGTGTACTGGTTAGATGTGTTTCTCCTAAAACACCGTAAACGGAACTAGTCCCTTGTGACTACTGAAATCTGTTGGCTGTGGTTAAATAGTACAAACTCTGCAGAGTCAAATCCTTCCGAGTCATCGTGTCCATGGTCAAGGACCGTGGCCAGTATATCCATATCTATGTCAGACCCTATGTCAGTCCTCGTGGTAAATCCTCGGTGAACAAGCTTGAGTGGTATGCCCGTTTGAATTGTTATTCCTGTGGATGGACTAACCTTTTATTTATCTCGTACCTGAATATTCCCTTGCAATGGTTTAAATTCATGGGCTACGGAAATATTAAGTTTTGAAATATAAGCCCTTTATGTGATGTCTCTCAGACGTCCGACTGTGGCACTCTTGTCATTTACTTTCAATATAAGCCCTTTATGTGATGTCGCTTAGACGTCCGACTGTGGCACTCTTGTCTTTTACTTCCAATATAAGCCCTTTAGGTGATGTCGCTCAGACGTCCGACTGTGGCACGCCCGTTATTTACTTTTGATATAAGCCCTTTACGTGATGTCGCTCAGACGTCCGACTGTGGCACGCACTGTCAGTTATTTTCCATTATAAGCCCTTTATGTGGTGTCGCCTTGACGCCCGACTGTGGCATTGTTATTTCATTTGTATCCTTTCGAGGAGTCATTCAGACACTCGATTGGCCTTTAGTACTACATTGGGATTTCGGGAGGACTACCGCCCGACTTCCCTTTTATATTCCCATGCATTGCTATCTCATTTTCGGAATGCGCTTCGTTAATCTGTTCATATGCATCATGTTTACATTTGTTATATCTTATGTCCGAACTGTCTTGCGAGTACTTTCATAGTACTCACCTGGCTTGTTGATTTGGCCAGATGTTGACGAAGGCGATCTCATGGATGAAGAGTTTGATAGTGAGTCCGACGCCTAGAGGAGTCCCAGTCAGTCCCGTGCGATCCTGGATATTGGTCACTTGTATTATATACGCTTCCGCCACCCGCAATAAGAATCCTCGAGCCTCACTCCGACGCTCGATGAGCTATAAGATTTAGGAGTCATGTCACCCACTTCACAGTGATATATCCACCACCGCTTTTATTGTGAGTCAGTAGTTATGCCACCCTATCCGCCTTTATGTGTAATATCGGCGTGTTTGTAATAAATTGTTGAGCAGTCTCCGCTCAACCTTGTATTATATTTAGTACTCCTGGTTCTTCTTCTGTGATCTAGAAATTGTCTACCAGTGAGGAGGATTCTTCCCCACTGGTCCGTAAAAGGGATCGGTTTCTCAATAAATATTTTTACTGGAAAACCGGTCGTGACACCTGGCTCCGTGTCGTTCCCTTCCTAGGCCTCGCCGTCGTCCACCGCCCTGGTGCTCTCGGCGCGGCCTGGTCAACGTGGTCAATGAACGACATCCATCGGAAGTGGACTGTACGTGGAGAGGCTGACAGCTGGGTCAACGGCCGCACGCAAGGAAATGCCTCCTTATTACGCGCAAAATAATGATTCCTCCACCTGACAGCTAGGACCCACAGGAAGGGCCTCTGTATTTCGCGAAAAAAACGCCCCCCTGCTGACAGGTCAGACCCACCAGCTATATCTTCGCCCGCAAGGAAGTGCCTCCTTATTACGCCCAAAAAAATGAATACCCCCTGCTAGCTGGGACCCACCATATTGTTGGGCTAACTTGTGGGCCTACTAAGTTGACGGGGATGGAGGGCTTTGTCAACTTAGTCAATACTCCAGTGACCGTATGATGTCCATCCAACGGCCATAGTGCTTCTTCAACCTCTCGTCTTCTTGCTCCAGCCGCCCAAAGCAGCGCCGGTCGTGCCGCCTGCTCCTGCCTCCCGTGGCCGGCTGTGCTACCGCGGAGGCCTCACCGCCCCCATACTACTCCCACCACTGGCCAGGCCATCCCTCCACTCACCCACACCCCCTGTTATTCTGCGGCGACGGCAGCCTCACACCGCAGCCGAACCAGTGAACGCTCGTACTCCTCTCCGCGTGGGCATCCAGTGCCGCGTCTTGCTCGGCTCCGCGTCGTCCCCTTCCTAGGCCTCGCCGTCGTCCACCGCCGTGGTGCTCTCGGCGCGGCGTGGTTAATGTGGTCAACGACCAACTTCCATCGGAAGAGTACTGTACGTGGAGAGGCTGACAGCTGGGTCCACGACAGCCGCAAGGAAGTGCCTCCTTATTACGCGGAAAATAATTATTTCTCCACCTGACAGCGGGGACCCACCGGACGGGCCACCAGTATTTTGCGAAAAAAATCGTTTCCCCCTGACTGCTAGGACCCACCGGACGGGCCACCGTATTTCGCGAAAAAAACGTTCCCCCCGCTGTCAGCTCGGACCCACCGGAAGTGCCTCCGTATTACGCACAAAAAAATGAATACTCCCCCGGCTAGCTGGGACCCACCTTGGTGGGAGGCTGACTTGTGGGCCTACTAAGTTGACGGGGACGAAGGGCTTTGTCAACTTAGTCAATATGAACGATTCTAGCTCCAGTGACAGTATGATGTCCATCCAACGGCCGTAGTGCTTCTTCAACCTCTGGTCTTCATGCTCCAGCCGCCCAAAGTAGCGCTGGTCGTGCCGCATGCTCCTGCCTCCCGTGGCCGGCTGTGCTGCACCTGCGGCCTCACCGCCCCCTACTATTCCCACCGCTGGCCAGGCCCTGCGGCGACGGCAGCCTCACACCGCAGCCGAACCAGTGAACCCTCGTACTCCTCTCCGCGCGGGCTTCCACTACCGCGTCTTTCCCGGCTCCGCGTCGTCCCCTTCCTAGGCCTCGCCGTCGTCCACCGCCGTCGTGCTCTCCGCGCGGCGTGGTCAACGTGGTCAAGGAACGACTTCCATCGGAAGAGTACTGTACGTGGAGAGGCTGACAGCTGGGTCCATGGCCACAGCCCAGTTTTTTTTGTGATTTGCCAAGTAAGTCGCTTTGTCAGGCCTGTTGGGCTGCAAATCTTTCAAGACGAGGAGAGCTTTCATTCGGCTGGCCGAGAAAATGGCCCATGAGTAATGAGAAATGGGCTGTACATTTTTAAAACACATCAAACCGACAATTAGTTTCAAATATCTTTTTTTTTCATTTCAAGATTTTAAATTACATTAATTTTTATGCGTGAAGAATTTGTTGGATTTTATATTGATATACATTTATTTTTAAAATCAGTTTGAATGTGAGTCGAAATTTCGGGAATAAAAACAGTTTGGACCGCACCGAAATATGCAAAATTTCGTATAATTTTTTAACCGTGGCCACAATATGGGCGGTAATGCTAACAAAAAGAATATGGGCTCCAAAAAAACCTTAAGAATTAGCAAATGGGCTGTAAATTATTAGAAATAATGGCAGATGGGTTGTATGCTGTTTTCCACAGATTTGAGGCTTTCCTAAAAAAAAAGGTTGACGCACAAGCACTGACTGTTGGATGTCCATCCAACGGCCGTCGTGCTTCTTCAATCTCTGATCTTCCTGCTGCAGCCGCTCAAACAAGCGCCGGCGGGACTGCCTACTCCCTCCTCCCCGCGGCCGGCTGTGCTGCCGCGCAGGCCTCACCACCCCACTGTACTCCCATCGCTGGCCTAGCCATCCCTCTACTCACCCACACCTGCTGTTATTCTCCGGCGACGGCAGACGAACCAGTAAACCCTCGTACAATCGTACTCCCCTCCGCGTGGGAAACAACTGCCGAGTCTTCCCTGCCTCCGTGTCGTCCCCTTCCTAGGCCTCGCCGTCGTCCACCGCCGTGGTGCTCTCGGCGCGGCGTGGTCAATGTGGTCAACGACCGACTTCCATCGGAAGAGTACTGTGCGTGGAGACGCTGACAGCTGGGTCCACGGCCGCAGCAAGGAAGTGCCTCCTTATTACGCGCAAAGTAATTATTCCTCCACCTGACAGCGAGGACCCACCGGACGGGCCACCATATTTCGCGAAAAAAACGTTTCCCCCCTGACTGCTGGGACCCACCAGCTACACCTTCGCATGCAAGGAAGTGCGTCCGGGCAAAAAAAACAAAACGATTCGCCCCCCTGACTGCTGGGATCCACCAGCTACATCTTCGCACGCAAGGAAGTGCCTGACAGTCGGGACCCACCTGGTCAAAGCGTACGTAGCGTTGTCATTCTGGTCGCGAACGTGTACGTACATATATACTGATGGATGTAGAGGCGCGCATGTGTCGTAGTAGAGGCGCGCACGTAGCATGTACACGTACGTACAACGGCCAGGGTGCAAGAAAGAAAATATGGCCACGTATGTGTACATACGGGCGGGGTCTCGAACGCCTACTCGCGCATACGTACGGCGAGGGCTCGTTGACATAGCTGGGTCGGAACGGAGAAACAGCGTCGTCGTCGTGTTCATGGGGAGGCAACGGAATGCGTCGTGTTCATGGGGAGGCAACGGAATGCGTCGTGTTCATCGGGAGGCAACGGAACACGTGGGAGCCAACCGGCTGGGTCGGAACGGAATGCGTGGTCGTGTTCATCGGGAGGGCTTGGACGGAACAGGCGATGGAAACAAGGCCTGGCGTACCGCAGAACAGAGGAAACGGCCTTGTGTTCGACCGGCCACGTTCGAAACGAGATCCTGTTCATCGGGAGGGGTCTGACGTACTGCAAAACGGACGAAACGGACCTCCTACGGTCGAAACGGGGGTCTTGTTGATCGGGAGGGGTGTGGCGTACCGCAAAACGGACGAAACGAACCTCCTACGGTCGAAACGGGAGTCCTGTTGATCGGGAGGGGTGTGGCGTACCGCAAAACGGACGAAACGGACCTCCTACGGTCGAAACGGGGGTCCTGTTCATCGGGAGAGGTGTGGCGTACCGCAAAACGGGAGTCCACGGGATACTGTTCATCTCCACCGTCGACCTCCTCCAGCCTCCACGGGCTCCTGTTCATCCAGCCTCCACCGTGCGCTACTCCACCGGCTACTGTTCAACCACCCCTCCACGGGCACCCCTCCACCGTCTACTGTTTATCCAGCCCTCCACACAACGGGGTCCTGTTCAACCACCCCTCCACGGGCACCCCTCCATCGTCTACTGTTCATCCAGCCCTCCACACCACGGGGTCCTGTTCATCCAGAGGCAACGCCACCGCTCACTATTCATCCAACCCCTCCCCCCCCGCAACGCTCACTGTTCATCCCAGAGGCAGCATCGGTCGGCTTCAGTTAGCAGCAGTAGCGAAGGAATCGCTTGATCGGGTTCAGTTCACAGCCATCGATCGATCGCTCGGGTTCAGTAACGCGTAGCCTGCAGTGCAATCGCTCGGGTTCAGTTAGAGCCCAACGCCTCGCTCGGGTTCAGTTAGAGCCAACGCCTCGCACACACACGCGTGCGTGTACGAGAGAAACGCGCATCGCTCGGCCCCCTACCTCCCACCGTAACCGGGAACTCCCCAAAATTTTCCTCGCCCTCGCTTCTACCACGGTTTTTTCCGTCATGGACGGCCCAAAGAATGTCATGTAGCTGCGTCTCCGGCCCGCCCAGGACGAAAAGCCCATTTTCTGTCATGATTTTTTGTCATAGAAGTAGGAGCCCACCACATCTATGATGATACCGGGTTTTGTCACAATTATCGTCATAGAAGTGTCATATGTATGACAGAATTTTTTTTCGTTCGGCCCAAAATGTCACGGATGTGTCTTTTTTTTGTAGTGCACGCGAGCGGTTCATGGACACGACAGCTGCGAAGGAGAGGGAGAGGGGAGGAGGAGGAGATCTACGAAAGTGCGGAATGGGGAGGTGGAAGCGACAGAGTTCTGAATGAGAGGCTGGAAACCCTAGAAATGGGGGAATGGAGCCTTTGCGGACCCATATATAGCCGGAGCGAGCCAGGCCAAGGGGGGCCACGCAGGCCAGGCTAATAGGAGGGGGAGGCGGATGGGCCAAAAGAGGCCCAGGGCCCAGGATAGGGAGCGGGGGGAAATCAGAAGGAGAAGTAAGAGAGGGTGGCCCAACTGGCACGACAGGCCCAGAATGGGCCAGAGAAGGACGATCGAGGGGCCCACCAGCCTCCTGATCGGGGCCGCGATCTAGGGTTGGCCGCGAGGGGAACACGGCCGCTGCCGCCACCAATGGCACGGCGCCCGAACCCACTGGCAGCCTGGAAGCCGGCAACGAGGACACATGGGAATTGGAAGAACGCACCAAACTGCCACCAGGCAGAGGGGCCGCACCAAGTACACCGCAGTCAGGCGAGGGCGCCGTCCCCGAACGGCTCCCCCGGCGCCGACACCCGACCTGGAGCCAGCCAGATCCAACCACAGCGGCGGAGAAGAACGGCCGACCGCGCCCGCCCGGGGCGAATTTCCGAACGCGCGCCGGTGGCACCAACCCCAGCAACGGCTCCGCGGCGGGAGAGGTAGCCATGGAACAAGGTGGAGGGTCGGGATCCGAATCTGATTTATCAGCGTCAGCCGACAAGGCCCAAAACTTGTTGCAGGAACGAGATCCAGGGAAGGAGGGGCGAGGAGAGGGGCGAGGGGAAGGAGTGAGGGGGGCACCAGAGGAGGGAGCCGGCGCCGGAGAGGACGCCCGGGGGAGGGGGGGACAGGAGAGGCCCGGGAAAGGCGGGGGAAGCTGACCGGCGACGCGGTCGAGGAGGGGGAGCACGAGGGAGAGGAGGAAGGAGAGAGGAGAGCCATCCTGCCTTGCGCAGGAGCTGCTTGACCACTGCGTTCAGCCCTGAACCCAGGGTTTGAATATTACTGTGTTATGGGGGTTTTCTTTTTCTATTTTTTTTCGTATACATGTATTATTCATTAAAGTAATTGTAAAATTTAAACACAACTACTTGCTATAAAAGATTTTTTAAATTTAACTAAATGACACATATATTTACACATAATAACAATAGCAAGGTCCATATTTGGGCCGCTCGTTGCCAAGTTGTGCACTATTAGCGACATTCCCTTCTCTTGCACACTGCTAGAAGTTTCTGACTGGGTATGCGTGCATGATGCACCTTACTAGCTGCATTCGCACAGCTCACACGCTGCTAGATTCAAATTATCAGCGATGTTTCTTCTTTTCTGGAGCCCTACTGGTAATGTACACATCACATCTAACTTTCCTCCTCCACGAACGACTCCTCCAAGAACGAGGTTTTCCCTGCTCTTGTTGGCGCCGCCGGCGATCTGCCTTGTCTCCTATGGCCATAGGGCTACAGAGGTGTGGTGGATTCCGCTCCTTGTTGGCAGGAGGCCCCCGGCTTCGTTTTTAGGTATTTTTTAGTTTGTTTAGGGTTTGTATTCTGTTCAGGAAGGTGAGGTGGCGGCGGCGGCTCCCTGAAGATGGAATAAGATTCTCCCTGCGTACCACCATCTTGGTGGTGCGTCTAGAGCATCGTCGGAGGGTGTGTGGAGGTGTGTCTCTGCCTCTCTGGTGGATCTTGTGAGATTCGGTCGGTGCTTGTCTTTGGTGGGTCTTTTTGGGTCCGGTCTTTGTTTGTCTGTGTTCATGTGTCTAGATATTGTATCCTTCCGATCTATACTTCTCTTTATCGCGATGGGTTGTTCTGGTGCACTGATCATTTAAGGTTTTAGCACGACGACTTTTCGATTGCCTACTAGAACAAGGTTTGTCCGGCTTTGATGAGGGAAGAGTGATGATGACGGCTCGCCTTCAGCTCGCTCCGGTGCTTGTAGTCGTCGCTAGGTAGCCAATGAACATTAATGTAATTTTGATATATTTTGTGTTTTTTTACTGCCATGATGTTTAATAAATAGATCGAAAGTCATTCCCATAAAAGAAAACACATAGTATGAGACAATAGAATAGAGTGCAAAGGAGGCCATCGAAATTTTGCTATGATTATTTTGTAGACTTAGGATGCAGAGGAGGTAAAAGAGAAGTATATATTTAATAATTGCAATCCTGCAAATCAAGGAGACCCTCGTTCTGGTACAGTCAGCTTTGCGGAGGGGAAGCTACGAGGCGCTACAAATTAAGAAACAAAACCTAAAGCAATGAAGCCTAGGTTCATTCGTATGCCCATGCACCCAACAGCCTACCACAAGAAAAGTAGCATATCTACCGATGGACGGATCGACGTGCCCCGAACACACATACGGATACGATGCCGGCGGCCAGGCCTACGCACGTCGTGCTGTTCTAGCTACGGTTTGCTCCGCAGGCCGCAGCTGTTATATGGCCAGGGATGCCCCTGACGCGACGCGACGCGCGCGCGGAGGTCTTCTCCGCCTCTGCACGCCACGACCGATCGGCGGGAGACCTGGCTTTCTCATCGTCGCATCCTGTACCGCATCTCTCCACCCCGCGATGGATTACTGATTAAAGAAACAGGATTCTCAACTCAGTCTTGTGCTAGCGGCGACGAAATGCGCTGAACAGGGCGTAGCTAGCGTAGGCCAAAGCCCATACGCATACGGGTTTGCTTCCCTATGTCCCGGTGTCTCAGCGACACGGACATATGGAGGTAAGCAAATCTAGTCAGAGTGAGAGCGATCCTCGCGGCACGTACTGATTACTGTACTTCGATGTCACTCACATCAGTCATCAGATGCCCCCAGGGGGGCGGCTCGGGCGAACCCTAGCCGCCGCCGGCCCCAACCCACCCCGACCTACCCTCCCCCGCCGCCGCCGGAGGAAGCCGGACGAGCTTTGCTCGTCCGGCGCACGGCGGTGGCGGGCTCGCCCTTCTTCCTGGGGCGGACTCTGACTGCGCGCGACGGCGACCCTGGGCGTGCGTGGCGGCGGAGATAGGACGCTGGAGCGGCGGCTCCAGGGCTTGTCGGCGGGGCTGCGCCTCCATGGCTGCCGGGGCAGCGTGGTGGTCAGCCATGGCGCGCGGTGGCGGCGGATCTGGGTGCCCCCTGCCCAGTTTCGTCCTGCTGTAGGTGGTGGCGGCCCGTGGTGTCGCCGGCGCTTGGTTGCGCGTCCGGGGTGGTTCTCCACTCCGGCGTGTGGAGGTGGTCGTCGGCGCGGCGGGTGCGTCGGATCTGGGTGTGGCCAGATCTGTGGCCTGCGTTGTCGGGGTCGGCTTGTTCGGCTGCCGGTGTGTGCGGGCGGTGGGTTCTAGCGCCAGATCTGGCCGCAGTCATCCGGCCCTGATTAGTGGACTTCTCTCCTGCGGGTTCCTGACGGTGCCGGCGTGGTTGCCGGGACCCTGGCCGCGGGTGAAGCTGATGGAGGAGATCCAGATTGGGGGAAATCCCTTGGTTGGCCCCGGTCGGCCGCGCCGACGACGACGCTCAAGGGCGCCGCTTTTCTTCTTGGAGATGTCGGTCTATGTTTGCTCCTGCATTTCCCCCCTCTCCGCCTCTCGGGTGAAAACCCTAACTCCGGTGGGCGGCGGCGGCATCCTTGACGCCGTGACCTTCCTGAAGGCGTCGCCTTGAGGGCTGAGTGGTGGTGGGCACTGTGTGGGTCCTTGACGGTTGCTGGTGATGGGTACTGCTTCGGGGGAAACCCTAGGATCTGGTTCTCCAGATCGGACGATGGCGGTATTGCGGTGCCGTTTCTCTTCGGGGAGCATCATTTGTGGAGTAGCGCTAGAAGACACAGGCAGGAGGTGGAGCGGCTCCGTCTTGCACGGAGCTTCGGTGGAGTTGTCAAGTCATGCCTGGCCGACAGGTGCTTCGCTGAGTCATGCCTGGTTGGCAGGTGCTACGCACGACAGCTCTCCCAGAGTCTTCGCGTCTGGACGGACGAGCGCAGGGCGATGGCGCCGTTGGGCGCCGTGGTGGCGTCGATGGATGTCCGGACTGGCAAGGAGGATACGGATTTATCTCCTGAAGATGGGTCAGTGGTCCGATGAAGATGGCGGCTTCTAAAATGTGTGTAGGTGGTGTGCGCTTTAAGTCTGCTGCACCGGTTGTTAGTCGCGATACGTTATGTGGATGGATCGGCGACGACACTGGTTGTAGATATGGGGAGTGAGAGCACTCCTCATTATCGATTTTGTAGGTGTGAGTGGTGGCTTCGGACGATTTGATGTATGTTTCTTGTCAGACCTTTGTGAAATAATTAATAAAGATGGCTGCATGCATCGATTGATGCAGAGGCCGGGGGCCCAACCTCCATTTCAAAAAAAAACATCAGTCATCAGATCAAGAAAGGCTACTGCTGCTGCTGATCATGATCGTATTGTAAACTCGTAGGGGTATGTACTGTAGCGGACTAAGCGGGGTGATGCAGTATGTGTTTTCTTGAAGGAAATGTAGTGTGTACGTCATTGGTGCTGCATGGGACGCGGGCACATACTAGTAAACTCCGATCCGAAATGTCTTACATTTAAACAGCGAAAACGTCTTACATTTATGGACAGAAGGAGTAGATAGTAAACTCGGATCCAAAATGTAAACACTTTCAGAAATTTTACCATCAAACAAAGTTCTAAGCACAATCGATTGGCTAAGAATTTGAGAACCGGTTGGACAACTTTTGGTGTCCCCCAATTATGTAAGCGCTCCCCCTGAAACGACGGCCTACCTCCTCTTTCAATGCCCTCTACACTGCTAGAATTTTGCACATGATCAAAGGTTAGCTTGGTCGACAAGACTTGGATCCCGCTCCTTGTTATCACCTCAGCTCGGTTAATGAGTGTGCTAGTATGAGGTTGTTAATCGTTTCGTACCCCTACGAAAGCCACAAGGCCCACGTCCACTATTCTTATGCTTGTCTCTTGAGAAATTTCAAATGACTGAAATGCGAGTGTCTCCAGAGTCCAGAGTCAATTCAAGAATGCCTACGATCATCTTCTCCAACATCGGTCAAACATGCGGCCTTTGGGTCACCGCTAGGTATCTTGCCTCAGGGTTGTAATTCCACGAGAGTAATTCCACACATTTGGCTACATACCGCCTTTGTATGTACATACCTTTACTTTTTTTCTTGTTAATCAATAAAATATGACAAATCCTTTTGCTTTTTCTGAAACTAAAATTCTGACAAGCTAGGAGAAAAATTACTCACATGAGAAATATCAAACAAAAATTAGTATATTTATCAAGAATCATATTGTTATGGTGTGTATTACTATTTTTATGTGATATAATATGTTCGCACCAAAATTGACGATAAAAATATCATCGCAAGACCCCGACAACGTCATAAAACACTTACATTTCCCATCGAAATATGTGCTCCATGAATTTATGGTAAATGTGTATACAATACTAATCCTACATGACTAGATATGTGATCCCCATTAACTTATTTGTCACAACAGGCAACCATGACCTGAACATGCAAAATGCATGGGAAAAGACCCACATCTACATGCAAAGCTGAACCATTCCCATTTTACTAAGCTACTTATATTCAATAAATAATTTACAACTATAAAATAATCAAATATAATAAAGCATGCATATGTATTTTAGTTTTAGTTCTCATATTATTAATCCAAATTCTCATGTTTCAGACAACCAAATATAATTGAAATGTATTGCAACCAATATCCGCAGCAACACACATGTGGTATTATCTAGTTAAGGTCTATGATGAGATGTTTTCAAGCTTTTTATGTTGACTATATTACAACTATTATTAAAATATCTCGGAATCATAAATTAAGTCAATTGTAATCATATAGTTTAAGTGGTTTTTTCATGGACGCTATTGCACTCCTAGCCGAAAAGACTTATGACAAAAAATATAAGGAAATTTACCATTTTAGTCATTTGCATATATGTTTAAATATTTATAGTCAAATCAAATCTTCAACTTTCATCAGAAAAGTAGGCATTTTTCAATATATATGGATCCTACTCCAACATGCCAAACAAAGCTAAAAAGATTCTACTCATGGGAGTGTGTACTCCAATGTGTATATGGTAGTAATATATATATGCCTATGTCAAACCCGTTTACTCACTTGGTTTGTCAATAGACGTAATTTTATGGGAGATATAATAATACTCTTTCCGCCTTACTGACATGATCTTTTTATATATTACTTGCCAAACTTGGCTTCATGCTTTCTAGGAAGTCATGTATTTACCAACGGATATGTGGTATAACTTTAAACACATATTCCAATAGCAATATAATAGTACTCCAGACTAAACACCATTAAATCTTTCATTTGAAACCATATTTTGAATATTCTTTTATATACACCTTTATGTGCATGAAAATGGTGCAAGGTAAATCCCAATGTTCCATATGAATATGTCATCAAATATACTAGAATTGTGACATTTTAGAATTAGTATTGAAAATGATAAAGAGATACATATAGCCTATTATATGTGTACATGTGGTATATCAAAAGAGGAGAGTATATACTTTAAGAGTGCAATATATATAAGTGTCGAGTCACTATGAGCGAATACAAAGCTCATATATACATTAGTCGTGTACTTGCGTGAATGCTTATGAGCTAGATTTGGTTGATGGCCGAAAGAAAGTCTCATCCTGATCGCACATGCACAACCTTTTTATCCATCATGATACACTTATGTAGAGCAATGAATATTGTAAATCACATTTTTTTAATACGGTAGATGAATTGTCAAAACCACTTTGCTGGGATTCATGATGCGTTTGGAAATACTTTTTAGGAAATAAGTAGGAGATTTAGCTCCAGTCTATGAAAAATATCCTTAATTAGATAAATGTTTTCTAGATGAATTAGAAGTATATATTTCAATTATATTACCTATTGGGATATGAATCTGGTATAATTTTCTATGGAGTTGTTGATCCTGAATTATATACTGTAAATGTATATATGTATGTGTAAGTTATTTTAAATTAATTTAACGAAATACATGAAAAGTTCACATGTAAGTGTGCTCATGTTTTTTGCTAATTGTACATGTCATTGTTTAACTTGCTTAAAATGTAGAATGTTCAAAATGTTGTATATATTACTCAATTATATTTTTTTTCAACAAATTAGATGTCAAACCCTCCAAACATAAGCAACAAATAGTGCGTTCAGCTAGAATCTAATCAAACTATATGTAGGAAAAATATTTTGGATATATGGGTGTTTACATGACCCTATTAACCCTACAAATCATATCTTTCAGTTTCCAAACTGAAATTAATAGTTAGCAGGTTCAGATTCCTCGCTTCACGAAACCAGGGTCATAATTACGAAAATAGCAAGGTATTCTCCTTTGGTAATGATGTTAGCAGCTGAATACTATATATCATGGATGATGCCACAACATCAACTTGATTTACATTAGGATGAAACTAAGTTTCAGTTGACGAATGAAGCTAAATCAAACAAATAAAGATTGTGAACTGCATAAGTATTAGTTACTAAACCCTGTACTTCCAACTTTTTCAGTCCTAAATCTTTTAAACTTAGAATCTGATATTTATCCCTTTTGTCGTGCTCTTGTATAACTCCAGCTAACCATCCAAAACAATGTGTACTTGCAAATGATTGCTTCTGGAAAGATATTCCAGATAACCATGTACTTTGTAGACTGCAACTAATAACTCATATACACCATCCAAATGGAGTATATGTTAGCTAGGCTCATAGGGACACTGAGCCAGTGAGTTACTTACATATATATCCAAATGGAACTTATTTTCTTTTACTGATGCAAAGCTTTTGTGTAGGAAAGAAAGTACAACTTAGCAAAAATAGGCAATCCTTATTTTATTTTATTTGCGAGGAAGACCATCTTTATTTATTCTAGGTCAAGAAGGTACAGACCTAAACAGGCTAAACACTACGAATTCTTTATATATTTGCATACGGTTTCCTGATACCCTTGTGTTTGATCATGAAAGTGCTGACTGCATGTGCTGAACTTTTCTACGCTCTGTCTATCCTCCTTACCTCAAGTACCTTCGCTGATCTACATAAACTGTCATCTTATGAGCATAAACGCAGTGAACAAACCAACCATTTAGCTTCTCCCTCTCTAGCTTAAGATGATCAGCTTCAACAAAATCTTACAAAATAATCCCCAAATTAAGACATGAAAGAAAGCCAGATGTTGCATGAAATTAAAAAGAGCGATGGACTTCAAGAAAATCTTAAGAGGCACCTCAAAGCAAAGAAAAAATAGCACCATAAAACAAAACCATGAGATTTGCAAATAGTACCAAGAGAGTAGTAGATCCGTACACATGCAATATAATTAACTAAGACAACGATGCGCTCGGCAGATCAAGACCTAATTAAGCTGCTCGATCGCTAGTACCTGGAAGGCTGGAACTAGTATTGCATACCGTCCAAGAAATCGCCGTCTTCGTCGTACTCGCCATCGTCGTCGCATTCTCCTGCGTTGATGCACATCATCTCGCCGAGGTCGTAGTAGTACTCCCCACCAGTCATCGAAGCCGACATGAAGCCGCCGTTCATCTCGCGTCTGTGCTCCATGAGCACCGACGTTCCACCACCCCTCGCCCTCATCGCTTTCTCCACATCCGCTGCCCCCTTTCCCGACCCGGCAGCCAGCTCCGTCTCCTTGAGCCGGCGGCCTTCCCGCTCCACCGATGATAGCGACGACATGCCATCTTCTCCCGCTCTAGCGGCGTTGAGCCGAGAGGACTCGGACGATAGGCGGTCGATGGCTGGCTTGGACTGGGTGAGCAGCCAGTCCACCGTCTTGCTGGCCTTGTCGAAGCCGAGCTGGTCCTGCAGCGCGAAGAAGTCACGCGCGACGTCGAGGGAGAGCCGCATCCGGCGGTCCCGGACGCCCTGTGCCGTCCGGATCTTGCTGTGGCGGTCCGTCCTGAACGACCGCTTCCTCGCCCTGGCATGTCCGGTGCCGGCGGCCTGCACTGCGCCGGTTCTTGCCTCGTTAGCCGGCGGCATCTCCGCCGGAGGAGGAGCCGGCGGACGCGGCCTCATGAGCACCGCCTCCAGCGTCTCGGAGTTGAACTGGTTGCCGTGGCCGGGGAAGAAGTGGTCGTAGTGCTGAATCTGATGGTCCAGATGCGCGGGAGGCGCCACGGCGAAGCCGCTGGCAGGGTTTGGCACCTGCGCGGGTGGTTCTCGGGAGATCCAGAAGCCGTGAGGGTTAGGGTGGTAAGGCAACATTGGCGAGTGCAGTAGCGCTAGTAGCTGCCTGCACTTGAGTACTTTATATGTTCCTAGCAAGATCTACTTCTTGATCTGGTACTACAGTTGCTTCACTCCTTGGTCGAGCACTCTCCTCTTCCTCTTTCACATGAGAAATATGAGATCGACTATATTGGAAGTGACTAGGTAATAGGTATACGAACGATGTTGATATAAGCTCAGCTCAGCATGGTGTCCATTCCCACTGATGTGCATATGCATCGATCCATCAATTGGTCTAGTGGGAAGGCCCAGCCAGGGAAGGGAAAGAAGGGAGAGCAAAGGTTGGTGATGGAGAAAGGGGTGCACAGGAAGCTGAAAGATATGGGAGTGGTGAGCTAGCTAGGCAGCTAGGTATTTATTAGTGGAGCTAGCATAGGGTGTGGGTGCGATGTGTACGCGCGCGTTTTGTTTGTATGTTTTTACCAGTGATTTTGCTGCGTGCTATGCTATAGCTAGGTTACAGAGAGCAGCGAGGGCATTTGAGTTTTGAGCAATGGCGTCGTCCGTCGCTGTGGGTGGTGGCCCGCTGTCTGGCCATCGACTGTTGCGTCACTACTGCGAGCGTTCGCGCAGGGCGGCAGGCTGGGCTAAGCATAGCTCAAACTCGACCCGTAGGTAGGTAGGTACGTAGCTGTCTGCGATGTTGGTGTGCGTAGTAAGGAGAGTTAGCGAGGGAATGATGAAGGCATTATTGCGGTCGATCGAGGACTACAGTCCTCTACTGTAGGGACACGTGGGAATGCAGGCGTTTATGTGACATGTAAATCTATGTGGTCTCTGCATATATATGCAGTGTGCATCAGTGCATGTACGTATGATTTTATAGTACAAGAACTCATATGTCATCATAAGTTAATCCATGTGACAAAGCTAGCTGCACAATTGTGCATAGGTATACCAGGCCACATATTCTTACTTAAATTGTTACTTGCACTAAGGCCAATGCTCGCTACGGAGAAAATTTCAGTTATCATGGACCAGGATTGGCCCGGTGGAGGAACTGTGTTGGATCGATTGAGGGTAGGGTTCTTCAGGCCGCCAACTCGGACATGAGATATACTCCCAGGTCAATTGGTGAGGGTGAACAATGCTATTTGTTCATTTCGAAATTTAAAACTAGAACAAGAAGAAATATCATCATCAATAAATCTATTACAAAAACAATAAGATAACCAACCCAGAGTGAGAGTACAATCAAGCAGAACCTGCTAGTTTGTGTCTAGGGAGAGATGAGGAGCGTCATTCGTGTCCTGATTGCAGCGGGATCCTCGATCCTCTGGCTAATATAATAGGAAAAAACTTGTGTCGGACACACGAAAGAAATTCCTAATCAGAGCCATTATCTTT
>NC_057808.1:325542561-325543738 GCF_018294505.1 Triticum aestivum | reverse complement strand
CAACACACATAATATTAGGGAAACAAAGGGGGAAAACATATATAGCACAACAATGAGCACCATATCATTTATCCATGCATCTCCTATGTAATGTAAAACTTCATCGATACCATAATAAAGTACTAACTGAAGAACTTCAATACTAGCATTGCATTTATCACTCCTATTATAATTTGCTACACTAGTAGAAAACAAGGCTTTGGTCCAAGCTCAATCTACACATTAGTCCCGGTTGCATTACGAACCGGGACTAATGTGAGCATTAGTCCCAGTTCGAGCGGCTAGGGCGTCGGGAAGGCATTAGTCCCGGTTCAAATGGGACCTTTAGTCCCGGTTTGAGACACGAATCGGGACTAAAGGGCATCACACCCTTTAGTCCTGGTTGTTGTCTCAAACCGGGACTAAAGGTCTAACCTTTAGTCCCGGTTTGAGACACAAACCGGGACTAAAGGGCATCGCACACTTTAGTCCCGGTTCGTGTCTCAAACCGGGACTAACGGGGTTCTGAAATTTGTTTTTTGTTTTTCCATTTGTTTTTTGTTTTTGTTTCTGTTTTAAATTGCTTATATCTTTTAGGATATTTGATGTTTTTGAGTGATTCTTTTTGCATTAGATTCAAAATTTTGTCTAGTTTCTGTTTGTGCCATTAGTTTTCAAATTTGAATAAGAATTTGTTCAAATTTTCTTCAAACCCTAGATTGTGAATAATTTGAGTTTAAAAATAGCTTTTAATTTAATTCTTTTTGTTCCTAGTGACATGTTAGATTGTTGTCAGAGTAAGATTTATTTGGTTATTTTTAGAATAATTTAAATTAGGATTTAATTAAAACAGTACTGCTTTGCTTATATAGTTGTTTTAGTCCTTTAATTGTTGTTTTCAATTATTTTTAGTTAGTTCTTTGTGTTTTTAACATGTTGTAGTATGCTTCTGTTAGACAACAGTAGATAAATTTTTATAATTAATTAATATTAATTTTGCTAATGTTGTGTATTAATAGTTGTTTAGCCTTTAATAATAGTTGATAGAATTAGTTTTGCTATATTAAAAAGTAGTTCTTTTTGCCACTGGCTTGGTTAACCTTAGTTGCGACTCTGGTTGGGACGGTGCTACCAGATGTAGTTGACGGTAGGATTGGATGGACACCATCCTGGACTAAAGGGTTTCAAACTCTACCCC
>NC_057808.1:325521613-325542020 GCF_018294505.1 Triticum aestivum | reverse complement strand
ATTTCAGTTTTGGAAAAAAACAAAAGAAAATGATAAAAACTTCAAAAATTAAAATCCTTCGAGATGTAGTTATGTTACTACATGTACTAGTTAGGAAAATTAAAAAACTTAAATCTGGACATGTTTTGCAAAAAAGTGTTATGAAAAAGTAAAACGGTTATAACTTTTGCATACGATGTCGAAAAAAATGTATAATATATCAAAATGTTCAGCACGAAAATCCAGTTACGATTTCGACCGCCGTAGGCCGTTTTGCAAATCTTCAGAATCCTCAAATTCTGAAAGAAAAAAAGTTATCCTCAAATTTATGTTTTTTTGAATTTTTGGTCAAACTGTGGTCAAACTACTTATTCAAGAAATATTAGTGTTACTAAATAATTTTTGGTTTTAAGAATAATAGTTTCAAACTCAAACGGTGAAACGTGTGACTTCATGCTCAAGTTCAACTCCTAAGGGTTAATAGGGTTGAAAGCTTACTATTGTCAGGAAAACAACATGTGCAGACTTGGAAACGAGGGGGAATAAAACTTGAAAGTTAAGCGTGCTCAGGCTGGAGTAGTGAGAGGATGGGTGACTGGCCAGAAAGTTAGACGATTTGGAATGAGTGGTCCATACTTGAGCAGTGATGAGGGGTAATTAGAGATTAAATTGTCAAATAATTCAAAATTTTGAAAATCGATTTTTTTTTTTGAAAAAAATCAATTTTTTTCAAAAAAATCAGAAAAACCAAATTTCAAAAAAATTCCTTTAGTCCAACCGGGACTAAAGGTGGAGCTCCAAACAGTGGCCACGTGGAGCTCCCTTTACTCTCGGTTCGTAAGCCAACCGGGACTAAAGGTTTCTAAAGGCCCGTTTTCTACTAGTGCTAGTATAGGATCAACATTGTACTTACATTGATAAGCGTAGTGTCCTTCCATTTTACAATATTTGCACGTTACAAATTGCTCATCACATGTAATTGGTGCCCATTCGTCCAGTAGTGCTATCCATTCTTTTATCTTCTCATTGTTAATAGCCAAAGGTGTAATCTTGTTGCTCTTCTCCTCCATTGCAGTTTTCAGATTTTCCCTAGATATTCATCTCAGAAGACATGATTAGCAGGTTTTGCACAAACAAAAGTAAAATAAATGTGAACGGGAAAGTAATAGGCAAACGCTATGCTCCCCGGCAACGGCGCCCGAAAAAGTTTGATGTCCTGCAAGTGCACATGGCTATGTAGCAATTTCGTGATAAGTAAGGTTTGTCGATCCCATAGGGAGCAAATAGTATGGCACCACAGTCCCCACAGCTATGTTGTCACTAACACAACCACGCTCACACCCAAACCGTCTAAGTAAGTTGCTAGGAAACGGTAAAAACAACGAATTAAGCTAAGCTAGAGAGAACAAAACTGTAAATACTAAACTAAACAAAGGAAATAAACTAAGAGAGGTATGTGATGTTTTAGATGAGATTGCTGGCATCTAGGTACGGTCTGGTTCGGTACGAGCATGGAATGGAGTTAAGCTTTATGACTAGTCAGTACCTGCATCATAGGATACGATAATCTACAGATGCTGGACGGTCCCTCACATAATGTTATCTCTCAATACGCGTTGTATTGAGATAATTCATTCATCCTGCTTCTTGTCCCATACCCGAGGCGGCTAACACAAAGATATTAAGGTCCTCGTGGTTTGAGGACCGGCCGAAGGCATTAAGTTTGATGGACAACCGTGATTCCTAGAGTAATTGTGTTCCCCTCAAGATATCTCCACCTGTCACGTCACAGGTCTATCGGTTTGCACAATCCACTATATATGTGGCCTAAGAGTTGAACGTCTCGAACTACGCCAATGGATTGAACGTCTCCAATCACTAAATTACCGCATAGGTAAATAAGCAACACGAAGTAACACACATAAATAGACTAAACATATCAAACAACCACGTACTAATCAACCAACTCATATTCAAGAGTTATTACAAGCCATCACAAAGACCGTGATGGGGGAGGAAGAAGGGGTGATGATGGAGGAGGCGCGGCGGCGGCGGCCCATGACCGCGCCTCGCGGGTGGCAGTCCCTTCTCGTCTCCCTCTTGGTTGCCCCAATGGTGTTCTTGATGTGGCAGCAGTTGGACGTGGAGATCAATGATGAATGGCGAACAATGTAAATGATGTGTTGGAGGCGGTGGCTAGGGTTGAGGGTGAATATATAAGAGCTCTCCCATAGCCTCCTCTGTTGATGTAGCATCTCCCCTTTGATCCAAGGGCTCTAGATGAGCCCAATCTTCTCCCAAATCACCCCTTGATGGCCAAGGAAGTCGTGGGAAAAAACGGGGACGAAATCCATGAAGAATCTCATCACGAGAGGCAACTTTTGGTGCTATCTGGACATCATACGGGCGCTCAGACGACAGGAGCGGTCGTATGAAACGTCGTCTTTTGCTCTGCACCTCTCTAGTAAATCGGTCGCCATTTCTTCATATGAACTCGAAATTTGATGTTGTTGGACTCGTTGGGTTCATATGAATGACGCCAATCCATTTCCAGTTTTAGATATTTATTTGGAGCACTTTGGAAAAATGTCGTTTTCCACCTTCAAAATGGCTAAGTCTGGGTCTTGGGTGTCCATCGTTTGAACTCCTTTCATCGTGTTAAGTACTTGGGAACTCCATCTCACCTACAAGACACACAAAGACAAATAAAACTAATAAAAACTAACAAAGAATGAAGATTATGTAGTGCTCGCGGTGAAAAGGATAAAAAACTAGAAATCATGCATATGGACATGTTATTGGCTCGATGGAACATGATATAACTTGATATACATAGATAATGTGTAACAAATGAGCTCAAAAGATGCATAAAATATGGAGCCATCAACCTCCTCATGCTTAAACCTTGCTCGTCCTTGAGTAAGAAGGTGGACTACGTCACACTTAAAGGGAAAATAGAATAATGATTGGGGTTTGAGAAGTCAAAAACAAAGAAAGTCTTGCATCAACATAGCTGGCCATTAGAAAATGGAGAAGGCCTTATGGTCGATGCCAACGCAAGGAGTAGGGATCGCCATGCAATGGATGCACTAGAGCTATAAGTGTATGAAAGCTTTCCTAATGCAGCTAAGTGGGTGTGCATCCAGCTTGCTTGCTCATGAAGACCTCGAGCATTTGGGGAAGCTCGTCATCGGAATGTAGAAGCCAAGTTCTATAATGTAAAGATCCCACTAGCATAGTCAAGAAGTACATGAAAACTCTCTATATGAAGTATGATGCTACTCTAAAGCACAAGTGTGGTAAATGGATAGTAGCATGCCCCTTCTATCTTTTTCTCTCATTTTTCTCCTTTTCTTTTTTTAGAACAGTCTCATCGACCTCATCCTCACTTTTTTGAGGACTCATAAGTCTCCACCATTCTTTTCCTCACTGACTGTGGCATGCTCTAATAATGATGATCATCACACTTTTATTTACTTGCAACTCGATAAACTAAAAAAGATGACTACATATGAATGCCTCTGGCGGTGTACCAGGATGTGTAATGATCGAGCGTAACATGTATAACAATGATGAACGATGGCTGCGCCACAAATATCATGTCAGCTCTATATGATCATCCAAAGCAATATGACAATGAATTCTCATGTCATGTCAATAGTAACGGTGGAAGTTGCATGGCAATATATCTCGGAATGGCTATGGAAATTCCATAATAAGTAGGTATGGTGGATGTTTTGAGGAGATGGGATGTTTTATGTGTAGGAGACCAAGAGGAAGTACTCCCACGGGTCTGGATGTACCTGCGGAGTATGTGCCAAGTCTCAGTGTGAGAGTGGGCAATGCACGGTACCGTAGAGGCTAGCAATATAAGATGAAAAGGAAGTGCAAAGGCTTTGAACTCGCATTAGTCATAAAGAACTCAAACACTACACAAGAGGATCGCGGTGTCATATTGCACAAGACTCAAAAGCTAAGTACCCCGAGGGGATAGTTTGGCAGGGATAAACCCCATTGCGCGTCCCGGATCAACCAAAGATGCCGGGTTCATCACTAAAATGCCTCTACAATTATTCAATCGCTACTCAAGTCCCCAACTTGAGTTATTAGGTTAAAGAAAGGCAACCGTTCAAAGGACTCCTTTATTGGGTTTTGGATAAAAAGAACATGGCAATGTATTTTAGTGGGTCACAAGATTTCATCATGCAAGGTGAAACTAAAGCAAAGCAAGCATGTCAAAATAGTGGGACACACGAGTGCACGAAAACCCTATGATAATGACATTGCACAAGACCCTATGCATGCAAACATAACCTCCCCAAGCTTAGAACTTTGGAATACCATACTCGATGACATTATGAAAGAAAATTGAAAAATATAATTTTTAAAGGAGAGTGCGAGAAGTGGTTACCTCCCCAAGTTTAAGTTAAAGCAAGGGTTAGAAACTTTTACCGTTGAGGTTTGATGTCTACAATGCAACTTTATTCTTGTAGACTCATGTTGGGCCTCCAAGCGCAAAGTTTTGTAGGACAACAGCAATTTTCCCTCAAGTGGATGACCTAAGGTTTATCAATCCGTGGGAGGCGTAGGATGAAGTGATACGTCTCCAACGTATCTATAATTTTTGATTGTTCCATGCTATTATATTATCTATTTTGGATGTTTTATATGCATTAATATGCTCTTTTTTATTATTTTTGGGACTAACCTATTAACCTAGAGCCCAGTGCCAGTTTCTGTTTTTTCCTTGTTTTTGAGTTTTATAGAAAAGGAATAACAAACGGAGTCCAAACGGAATAAAACTTTCGCGATGATTTTTCTTGGACCAGAAGACTTGGGGAGAGGGTCAGAAGACTCACAAGGAGCCCACAAGCCCTCAGGGCGCACCCTAGGGGGGAGCCCCTGGCTTGTGGACCCCTCGGGAGTCACCCAACGCTAATCTTTGCACTATAAATTCCCAAATATTCCCCCAACATCAGAAGCATCCACGAAAATACTTTTCCGCCGCCGCAAGCCTCTGTTCCCGTGAGATCCCATCTTGGCGCCTTTTTCGGCATCCTGCCGGAGGGGGATTCGATCACAGAGGGCCTCTACATCAACCTTGCTGCCCTTCCGATGAAGCGTGAGTAGTTTACCATAGACCTACGGGTCCATAGCTAGTAGCTAGATGGCTTCTTCTCTCTCTTTGATCTTCAATACAATGTTCTCCTCGATGTTCTTGGAGATCTATCCGATGTAATGTTCTTTTGCGGTGTGTTTGTCGAGATCCGATGAATTGTGGATTTATGATCAGTTTATCTATGAATATTATTTGAGTCTTCTCTGAACTCTTTTATGCATGGTTAAGATATCTTTGTATTTCCCTTCGAACTATCGGTTTGGTTTGGCCAACTAGATTGGTTTTTCTTGCAATGGGAGAGGTGCTTAGTTTTGGGTTCAATCTTGTGGTGTCCTCACCCACTGACAGAAGGGGTAGCGAGGCACGTATTGTATTGTTGCCATCAAGGATAAAAAGATATGATTTATATCATATTGCTTGAGTTTATCCCTCTACATCATGTCATCTTACTTAAAGCGTTACTCTGTTCTTATGAACTTAATACTCTAGATGCATGCTGGATAGCGGTCGATGTGTGGAGTAATAGTAGTAGACGTAGAATCGTTTCGGTCTACTTGTCACGGACGTGATGCCTATATTCATGTTCTTTGCCTTAGATATCGTCATAACTATGCGCTTTTCTATCAATTGCTCGACAGTAATTTGTTTACCCACCGTATGTTTTCTTTCAAGAGAGAAGCCTCTAGTGAAACCTATGGCCCCCAGGTCTATTTTCCATCATATATTTTTAGATCTATAAACCAAAAAACCAAAAATACCTTGCTGCAATTTATTTATATTTATTTTATGACGCTCTTTTATTTATCTTTTATACCTATCTCTATTAGATCTCACTCTTGTTCGTGACCGTGAAGGGATTGACAACCCCTTTTTCGCGTTGTGTGCACGTGTTTGTTAGTTTGTGCAGGTGCATTTATTGGGGACTTGCTTGTGCCTCCTAATGGATTGATACCTTGGTTCTTAACTGAGAGAAATACTTATCTCTACTTTGCTACATCACCCTTTCCTCTTCAAGGGAAAAATCAACGCAAGCTCAATAAGTAGCAGGAAGAATTTCTGGCGCCGTTGCAGGGGAGGTTCTACATCAACCCTATCAAGTACCCATCATAAACTCTCATCTCTCGCACTTTCATTATTTGCCGTTTGCCTCTCGTTTTCCTCTCCCCCACTTCTAAAACGTTTTCAGAAAAATACAAAAATATTTTCCTTTTTATTCGCCCTTCTTTCGTTCGTCTTTTCGTTTGCTTTCCATTTGCTTGTGTGCTAGATTGCTTGGTTTATCACCATGTCTCAATAAAATACCAAGTTGTGTGATTTTTCCAACACTAATAATAATGTTTTTATTAGCACTCCGATTGCTCCCGCCACTAGTGCAGAATCTTATGAAATTAATGCCACTTTGTTGAATCTTGTTATGAAAGAACAATTTTCCGGTAGTCCTAATGGAGATGCCACATCCCATCTAAATACCTTCGTTGAGTTGTGTGATATGCAAAATAAGAAAGATGTGGACAATGATATTTTTAAATTAAAGCTATTTCCGTTCTCACTACGAGATCGTGCTAAAACTTGGTTTTCATCGTTGCCTAAAAATAGTATCGATTCATGGAATAATTGTAAAGATGCCTTTATTTCCAAGTATTTTCCTCCTGCTAAGATCATCTCCCTTAGGAATGATATAATGAATTTTAAGCAACTTGATCATGAACGTGTTGCACAATCTTGGGAGAGGATGAAATTCATGATAAGAAATTGCCCTACTCATGGTTTAACTTTATGGATGATCATACAAAAAAATTATTCCGCAGCGGGAGGTACTTTTATGGAAATTACATTAGGAGAAGCTACTAAACTCCTAGATAATATTATGTCTAATTACTCTCAATGGCATACCGAAAGATCTTTTACTAGTAAAGAAGTGCATGCGATTGAAGAAATTAATACTTTGATTGGAAAGATGGATGAACTTATGAAATTGATTGCTAGTAAGAGTGCTCCTATTGATCCTAATGATATGTCCTTGTCCACTTTTATTGAGAATAATAATGGATCTATGGATGTGAATTTTGATGGTAGGAACAATTTTGGTAATAACGCATAGTAATTTAAACCCTAGGCCGTTTCCTAGTAATTCTTCTAATAATTATGGTAATTCCTACAACAATTCTTATGTAAATTATAATAAAATACCTACTGGTCTTGAGAACCATATTAAAGATTTCATTAATTCTCAAAAGAATTTCAATGCTGTGGTAGAAGAAAATTTGCTTAAGATTAATGATTTGGCTAGGAACGTTGATAGAATTTCTCTTGAGATTGATTCTTTAAAGATTAGATCTATGCCACCCAAGATTGATATTAATGAGTCTCAAAACGCTATTAAAATTTCTATGGATGGATGTAAAGAAAGAACCGCTAGGATGTGTGCTAAGCGAGATTGGTTTGTAAGAGCGTGTTCTTCTATATCTTGTGAAAATAATGATGAAGATCTTAAAGTGATTGGTGTGCCTCCTATTGAATCTTTGGTTTGCTAATATAAATCTTGATAAAGATGGGACTGGAGATGAGTCAACTTTAGCTAGAAGGTGTCCCAATAATTTGGAGTTTAAAGATCTTAATGAAAAAATTGATAAAAGTGGGATCGGAGAGGTCAAGACTTTAAGTAGCGATGAACACACTCCTTTTTATTTCAAGGACTTTAATTATGATAATTCACTGCATGCTTATAATCAAAATAAAGCTTTTACTAAACATATCGTGGATGCTATGATGAAATCTTTTGAACAAAAACTTGAGTTGAAAGTTTCTATCCCTAGAAAGCTTAATGATGAGTGGGAACCTACAATTAAGATTAAAATTAATGATTATGAGTGAAATGCTTTGTGTTATTTGGGTGCTAGTGTTTCCATGATTCCAAAAACCTTATGTGATGTGCTAGGTTTTCATAAACTTGATGATTGTTCTTTGAATTTGCATCTAGCGGACTCCACTATTAAGAAACCTATGGAAAGGATTAATGATGTTCTTATTTTTGCAAATAGGAATTATGTGCCCATAGATTTTATTGTGCTTGATGTAGATTGCAATCCTACATGTCCTATTATTCTTGGTAGACCTTTCCTTAGAATGATTGGTGCAATTATTGATATGAAAGAAGGAAACATTAGATTTCAATTTCCGTTAAGGAAGGGCATGGAACACTTACCAAGAAAGAAAATTAAGTTGCCATATGAATCTATTATGAGAGCTACTTATGGATTTCATACCAAAGATTACAATACCTAGATCTATGTTTTATGCCTAGCGGGCGTTAAACAATAGCGCTTGTTGGGAGGCAACCAAAATTTTATTTTTGTGTTTTTTATTTTTGCTACTGTTCTTCAATAAATACACATTATTACTTCCGTGGTAATTGTGTTTTGGTGTTTTAAATAGTGATTGAGCCAAGTAAGACCTTTTGGATGGTCTATGGTGATAGTTGATTTGATCTTGCTGAAAAAAGAAACTTTTACCAGTAGAAGAATTGTTTAAAATCATATATGCGTGATAAAATTCTGAATTTTTTACACAAGATTGATATACAAATTGCCTAGGTGGTCCTAATTTTTAGAATTTTTGGAGCTCAGAAGTATACGAAGTTCCCAGATTACTACAGACTATTATGTTTTCGACAGATTCCGTTTTCTTTGTGTTATTTGCTTATTTTGATGAATCTATGGGTAGTATCGGGGGTATGCACCATGGAGAAGTTGGAATACAATATATATTACACCAATATAAATTTAGAATGAGGTCACAACAGTACCTAAAGTGGTGATTTATTTTATTATACTAAGGAAGCTTACGAGTTTTCTGTTGAGTTTTGTGTTGTGAAGTTTTCATGTTTTGGGTAAAGATTTGATGGACAACGGAATATGGAGTGGCAAGAGCCTAAGCTTGCGGATTCCCATGGCACCCCAAGGTAATATTCAAGGACAAACAAGCATCTAAGCTTGGGGATGCCCCGGATGGCATCCCCTCTTTCATCTTCAATCCATTGGTAAATCTACTTGAGGCTATATTTTTATTCACCACATGATATGTGTTTTGCTTGGAGCGTCTTGTATGATATGAGTCTTTGCTTTTTAGTTTGCCACAATCATCCTTGATGTACACACCTTTTGAGAGGGACACGCATTAATTGTGAATTTATCAGAATACTCTATGAGCTTCACTTATATCTTTTGAGCTAGGCAGTTTGCTCTAGTGCTTCACTTAAATCTTTTAGAGCACGACAGTGGCTTTATTTTATATAAATTGACAAACTCTCATGCTTCACTTATATTATTTTGAGAGTCTTTTAGCAACATGGTAATTTGCTTAGGTTATGAATTTAGTCCTAATATGATGGGCATCCAAGAGGGATATAATAAAAACTTTCGTATAAAAGTGTGATGATCATCATTATTAGAGCATTGTCCCATGTGAGGAAAGGATGATGGAAGCTATGATTCCCTCACAAGTTGGGATGAGTCTCCAGACTTTATAAAAAATAAAAGAGGCCAAAGAAGCCCAAACCAAAAAAATGAGAGAAAAAGAGGCCTAAGAAAGGTAAAATATTACTATCCTTTTTTCACACTTGTGCTTTGAAATAGCACCATGTTCTCCATGATAGAGAGTCTCCTATTTTGTCACTTTCATATACTAGTGACAATTTTTCATTATAGAACTTGGCTTGTATATTCCAATGATGGGCTTCCTCAAATTGGCTTAGGTCTTCGTGAGCAAGCAAGTTGGATGCACACCCACTTAGTTTCTTTTTGAGCTTTCATACACTTATAGCTCTAGTGCATCCGTTGCATGGCAATCCCTACTCACTTGCATCGATATCAATTGATGGGCATCTCCATAGCCCATTAATTTGCCTAGTTGATGTGAGACTTTCTCCTTCTTTTTGTCTTCTCCACAACCACCATATTTTATTCCACCTATAGTGCTATATCCATGGCTCACGCTCATGTATTGCGTGAAAATTGAAAAAGTTTCAGAACACCCAAAGTATGAAACAATTGCTTGGCTTGTCATTGGGGTTGTGCATGATGATATACTTTGTGTGATGAACATGGAGCATAGCCAGACTATATGATTTTCTAGGAATAACTTTCTTTTGCCATGTTATTTTGATAAGACATTATTGCTTTATTAGTATGCTTGAAGTATTATAGTTTTTATGTCAGTATTAATTTTTTTGAATCTCTTGGATCTGAACATTCATGCCTCAGTAAAGAAGATTACATGGATAAATATGTTAGGTAGCAGTCCACATCAAAAATTCTGTTTTTATCATTTACCTACTCGAGGGCGAGCAGGAATTAAGCTTGGGGATGCTTGATACGTCTCCAACGTATCTATAATTTTTGATTGTTCCATGCTATTATATTATCTATTTTGGATGTTTTATATGCATTAATATGCTATTTTATACTATTTTTGGGACTTACCTATTAACCTAGAGCCCCAGTGTCAGTTTCTATTTTTTCCTTGTTCTTGAGTTTTACAGAAAAGGAATATAAAATGGAGTCCAAACGGAATAAAACTTTCGCGATGATTTTTTCTTGGACCAGAAGACACCTAGAAGACTTGGGGAGGGGGTCAGAAGACTCACGAGGATCCCACAAGTCCTCGGGGCGAGGGGGGGCTAGCTTGTGGACCCCTCGGGAGTCCCCCAACCCTAATCTTTGCACTATAAATTCCCAAATATTCCCCCAACATCAGAAGCATCCACAAAAATAATTTTCCGCCGCCGCAACCCTCTTGGGGCCTTTTCCGGCATCCTGCTGGAGGGGGATTCGATCACAGAGGGCCTCTACATCCACCTTGCTGCCCTTCTGATGAAGCGTGAGTAGTTTACCACAGATCTATGGGTCCATAGCTAGTAGCTAGATGGCTTCTTCTCTCTCTTTGATCTTCAATACAATGTTATCCCCGATGTTCTTGGAGATCTATCCGATGTAATATTCTTTTGCAGTGTGTTTGTGGAGATCCGATGAATTGTGGATTTATGATCAATTTATCTATGAATATTATTTTAGTCTTCTCCGAACTCTTTTATGCATGATTAAGATATCTTTGTATTTCTCTTCGAACTATCAGTTTGGTTTGGCCAACTAGATTGGTTTTTCTTGCAATGGGAGAGGTGCTTAGTTTTGGGTTCAATCTTGCGGTGTCCTCACCCAGTGACTGAAGGGGTAGAGAGGCACGTATTGTATTGTTGCCATCAAGGATAAAAAGATGGGGTTTATGTCATATTGCTTGAGTTTATCCCTCTACATCATGTCATCTTACTTAAAGCGTTACTTTGCTCTTATGAACTTAATACTCTAGATGCATGCTGGATAGCGGTCGATGTGTGGAGTAATAGTAGTAGTCGCAGAATCGTTTCGGTCTACTTGTCATGGACGTGATGCCTATATTCATGATCATTGCCTTAGATATCATCATAACTTTGCGCTTTTCTATCAATTGCTCGACAGTAATTTGTTTACCCACCGTATGTTTTCTTTCAAGAGAGAAGCCTCTAGTGAAACCTATGGCCCTCGGGTCTATTTTCCATCATATATTTTCAGATCTATAAATTAAAAAAAAACAAAATACCTTTCTGCAATTTATTTATATTTAGTTTAGTTTGCTTTGTTATTTATCTTTTATACCTATCTCTATTAGATCTCACTCTTGTTTGTGACCGTGAAGGGATTGACAACCCCTTTTTCGCGTTGTGTGCAAGTGTTTGTTAGTTTGTTCAGGTGCATATATTATTGGAGACATGCTTGTGCCTCCTACTGGATTGATACCTTCGTTATTTTTTTGACTATAAAAAGTAGGGTAAAAACCCCACAGCAACTTTTATTAAAATAAAAGAGGTCTAATACAAAGGCTTGAGATAAGCCAGAGATACCTTGGTTCTTAACTAAGGGAAATATTTATCTCTACTTTGTCGCATCACCCTTTTGATGCGAAGCATCCCACGATCATCCCCATGGACGCATCTACATCTCCTACGACACCACTTGGACCAATGACAAGAGCTCGAGCAAAGGCTATCGAAGATAAGGTGAACTTGCTCCTCTCTGAACTACCACTTTCTATACATGAGGCATGGCTGCTACCTCAAGCGGAAACACCGTGCGTGATCAGGTGCTTGGAGGAAGGCCACGGAGCAGCTTCATCCAACGGACAAGACGACGAGGACACTGAGTGTGAGGGACAAGAAGAAGAGCTACCAAAGAAGCTCCAGCCACCGGACGGCCGGTCGGGACCGGACGTCCGGCACCTGAAGCCCCAGCCGACCCAAGTCCCAGCCTATGCAGGCTACAGCGACCGGAGGTCCGTCCAGGACCGGACGACCGGCGACACCTCCCAGCGAGCGGACGACCGACATCACCACGCCCGAGCCAAACCAGTGGATTTCTGAAGATCATCGGACGACCGATGCCCCGGACATCCGACCCTGACCGAACGTCAGGCTGAAGCACTCCCGAACCAAAACAGCGGATTTCCGACGAGCACCGGACATCCCGACCCTCGCGAGCCACCGGACGACCGGTGACCACCGGACGTCCGACGCCTGTGTGCTGATTTCGTGTTGGGCCGAAGCCCGTGTACCCCTTCGTCCAGTAAGACTATAAATAGACCTCCTCCTCCCTCTTTCTAGGGTTAGCAAAGTAGTAGCTCATTTGAGAAGCTTTGCTCTCCACACTACAAAAAAAAGACACATCCGTGACATTTTGGGCCGAACGAATTTTTTTCTGTCATACTTATGACACTTCTATGACGTGAAGGAAATATGCCCTAGAGGCAATAATAAAGTATTATTTATTTCCTTGTATCATGATAAATGTTTATTATTCATGCTAGAATTGTATTAACCGGAAACATAATACATGTGTGAATATATAGACAAACAGAGTGTCACTAGTATGCCTCTACTTGACTAGCTCGTTAATCAAAGATGGTTATGTTTCCTAGCCATAGACATAAGTTGTCATTTGATTAACGAGATCACCTCATTAGGAGAATGACGTGATTGACTTGACCCATTCCGTTAGCTTAGCACTCGATCGTTTAGTATGTTGCTATTGCTTTCTTCATGACTTATACATGTTCCTATGACTATGAGATTATGCAACTCCCGTTTACCGGAGGAACACTTTGTGTGCTACCAAACATCACAATGTAAATGGGTGATTATAAAGGTGCTCTACAGGTGTCTCCAAAGGTACTTGTTGGGTTGGCGTATTTCGAGATTAGGATTTGTCACTCCAATTGTCGGAGAGGTATCTCTAGGCCCACTCGGTAATCCACATCACTATAAGCCTTGCAAGCATTGTGACTAATGAGTTAGTTGCGGGATGATGTGTTACGGAACGAGTAAAGAGACTTGCCGGTAACGAGATTGAACTACGTATCGAGATACCGACGGTCAAATCTCGGGCAAGTAACATACCGGTAACAAAGGGAACAACGTATGTTGTTATGCGGTCTGACCGATAAAGATCTTCGTAGAATATGTGGGAGCCAATATGGGCATCCAGGTCCCGCTATTGGTTATTGACCGGAGACGTGTCTCGGTCATGTCTACATAGTTCTCGAACCCGTAGGGTCCGCACGCTTAACGTTACGATGACAGTTTTATTGAGTTTTGATGTACCGAAGGAGTTCGGAGTACCGGATGAGATCGGGGATATGACGAGGAGTCTCGAAATGGTCGAGACGTAAAAATCGATATATTGGACGACTATATTTGGACTTCGGAAAGGTTCCGAGTGATTCGGGTATTTTTCGGAGTACCGGAGAGTTACGGGAATTCGTATTGGGCCTTAATGGGCCATACGGGAAAGGAGAGAAAGGCCTCAAAAGGTGGCCGCACCCCTCCCCATGGTCTGGTCCGAATTGGACTAGGGAAGGGGGGCGCACCCTTCCTTCTTTCTCTTTCCCCCTTCCCTTCTCCTACTCCCACAAGGAAAGGAGGAGTCCTACTCCTGGTGGGAGTAGGACTCCCCCCTTTGGCGCGCCTCTCCCCTTGGCCGGCTGCCTCCCCCTTACTCTTTTATATACGGGGGCAAGGGGGCACCCCACAGACACAACAATTGATCCTTGAGATCTCTTAGCCGTGTGCGGTGCCCCCCTCCACCATATTACACCTCGATAATACCGTTGCGGAGCTTAGGCGAAGCCCTGTGTCGGTGGAACATCATCATCGTCACCACGCCGTCGTGCTGACAAAACTCTCCCTCAACACTCGGCTGGATCGGAGTTCGAGGGACGTCATCGAGCTGAACGTGTGTAGAACTCGGAGGTGCCGTACGTTCGGTACTTGATCGGTCGGATCGTGAAGACGTACGACTACATCAACCGCGTTGTGATAACGCTTCCGCTGTCGGTCTACGAGGGTACGTGGACAACACTCTCCACTCTCGTTGCTATGCATCACCATGATCTTGCGTGTGCGTAGGAATTTTTTTGAAATTATTACGTTCCCCAACAGTGGTATCAGAGCCTGGTTTTATGCGTTGATGCTATGCATGAGTAGAACACAAGTGAGTTGTGGGCGATATAAGTCATACTGCTTACCAGCATGTCATACTTTGGTTCAGCGGTATTGTGAGATGAAGCGGCCCGAACCGACATTACGCGTACGCTTACGCGAGACTGGTTTCACCGTTGCGAGCACTCGTTGCTTAAATGTGACTGGCGGGTGTCTGTCTCTCTCACTTTAGTTGAACCGAGTGTGGCTACGCCCGGTCCTTGCGAAGGTTAAAACAGCATCAACTTGACAAACTATCATTGTGGTTTTGATGCGTAGGTAAGAACGGTTCTTGCTAAGCCCGTAGCAGCCACGTAAAACTTGCAACAACAAAGTAGAGGACGTCTAATTTGTTTTTGCAGGGCATGTTGTGATGTGATATGGTCAAGACATGATGTGATATAATTTGTTGTATGAGATGATCATGTTTTGTAACCGAGTTATCGGCAACTGGCAGGAGCCATATGGTTGTCGTTTTATTGTATGCAATGCAATCGCCATGTAATGCTTTACTTTATCACTAAGCGGTAGCGATAGTCGTAGAAGCATAAGATTGACGAGACGACAACGATGCTACGATGGAGATCAAGGTGTCGCGCCGGTGACGATGGTGATCATGACGGTGCTTCGAAGATGGAGATCACAAGCACGGTGCTTCGGAGATGGAGATCACAAGCACAAGATGATGATGGCCATATCATATCACTTATATTGATTGCATGTGATGTTAATCCTTTATGCATCTTATCTTGCTTTGTTTGACGGTAGCATTATAAGATGATCCTTCACTAAATTATCAAAGTATAAGTGTTCTCCCTGAGTATGCACCGTTGCGAAAGTTCTTCGTGTTGAGACACCACGTGATGATCGGGTGTGATAGGCCCTACGTTCAAATACAACGGGTGCAAAACAGTTGCACACGCAGAATACTCAGGTTAAACTTGACGAGCCTAGCATATAACAGATATGGCCTCGGAACACGGAGACCGAAAGGTCGAGCGTGAATCATATAGTAGATATGATCAACATAGTGATGTTCACCATTGAAACTACTCCATCTCACGTGATGATCGGACATGGTTTAGTTGATATGGATCACGTGATCACTTAGAGGATTAGAGGGATGTCTATCTAAGTGGGAGTTCTTAAGTAATATGATTAATTGAACTTGAATTTATCATGAACTTAGTACCTGATAGTATTTTGCTTGTCTATGTTAATTGTAGATAGATGGCCCGTGCTGTTGTTCCGTTGAATTTTGATGCGTTTCTTGAGAAAGCAAAGTTGAAAGATGATGGTAGCAATTACACGGACTGGGTCCGTAACTTGAGGATTATCCTCATTGCTGCACAGAAGAATTACGTCCTGGAAGCACCGCTGGGTGCCAGGCCTGCTGCAGGAGCAACACCAGATGTTATGAACGTCTGGCAGAGCAAAGCTGATGACTACTCGATAGTTCAGTGTGCCATGCTTTACGGCTTAGAACCGGGTCTTCAACGACGTTTTGAACGTCATGGAGCATATGAGATGTTCCAGGAGTTGAAGTTAATATTTCAAGCAAATGCCCGAATTGAGAGATATGAAGTCTCCAATAAGTTCTTCAGCTGCAAGATGGAAGAGAATAGTTCTGTCAGTGAGCATATACTCAAAATGTCTGGGTATAACAATCACTTGATTCAACTGGGAGTTAATCTTCCGGATGATAGCGTCATTGACAGAATTCTTCAATCACTGTCACCAAGCTACAAGAGCTTCGTGATGAACTATAATATGCAAGGGATGAGTAAGACAATTCCCGAGCTCTTCGCAATGCTAAAGGCTGCGGAGGTAGAAATCAAAAAGGAGCATCAAGTGTTGATGGTCAATAAGACCACCAGTTTCAAGAAAAAGGGTAAAGGGAAGAAGAAAGGGAACTTCAAGAAGAACAACAAACAAGTTGCTGCTCAGGAGAAGAAACCCAAGTCTGGACCTAAGCCTGAAACTGAGTGCTTCTACTGCAAGCAAACTGGTCACTGGAAGCGGAACTGCCCAAAGTATTTGGCGGATAAGAAGGATGGCAAGGTGAACAAAGGTATATGTGATATACATGTTATTGATGTGTACCTTACTAATGCTCGCAGTAGCACCTGGGTATTTGGTACTGGTTCTGTTGCTAATATTTGCAACTCGAAACAGGGGCTACGGATTAAGCGAAGATTGGCTAAGGACGAGGTGACGATGCGCGTGGGAAATGGTTCCAAAGTCGATGTGATCGCGGTCGGCACGCTACCTCTACATCTACCTTCGGGATTAGTTTTAGACCTAAATAATTGTTATTTGGTGCCAGCGTTGAGCATGAACATTATATCTGGATCTTGTTTGATGCGAGACGGTTATTCATTTAAATCAGAGAATAATGGTTGTTCTATTGATATGAGTAATATCTTTTATGGTCATGCACCCTTGAAGAGTGGTCTATTTTTGTTGAATCTCGATAGTAGTGATACACATATTCATAATATTGAAACCAAAAGATGCAGAGTTGATAATGATAGTGCAACTTATTTGTGGCACTGCCGTTTAGGTCATATCGGTGTAAAACGCATGAAGAAACTCCATACTGATGGACTTTTGGAACCACTTGATTATGAATCACTTGGTACTTGCGAACCGTGCCTCATGGGCAAGATGACTAAAACACCGTTCTCCGGAACTATGGAGAGAGCAACAGATTTGTTGGAAATCATACATACAGATGTATGTGGTCCGATGAATATTGAGGCTCGTAGCAGGTATCATTATTTTCTGAGCTTCACAGATGATTTAAGCAGATATGGGTATATCTACTTAATGAAACAGAAGTCTGAAACATTTGAAAAGTTCAAAGAATTTCAGAGTGAAGTTGAAAATCATCGTAACAAGAAAATAAAGTTTCTACGATCAGATCGTGGAGGAGAATATTTGAGTTACGAGTTTGGTCTACATTTGAAACAATGCAGAATAGTTTCGCAACTCACGCCACCCGGAACACCACAGCGTAATGGTGTGTCCGAACGTCGTAATCGCACTTTACTAGATATGGTGCGATCTATGATGTCTCTTACTGATTTACCGCTATCGTTTTGGGGTTATGCTTTAGAGACGGCTGCATTCACGTTAAATAGGGCACCATCAAAATCCGTTGAGACGACGCCTTATGAACTGTGGTTTGGCAAGAAACCAAAGTTGTCGTTTCTTAAAGTTTGGGGCTGCGATGCTTATGTGAAGAAACTTCAACCTGATAAGCTCGAACCCAAATCGGAGAAATGTGTCTTCATAGGATACCCAAAGGAGACTGTTGGGTATACCTTCTATCACAGATCCGAAGGCAAAACTTTTGTTGCTAAATTCGGAAATTTTCTAGAGAAGGAGTTTCTCTCGAAAGAAGTGAGTGGGAGGAAAGTAGAACTTGATGAGGTAACTATACCTGCTCCCTTATTGGAAAGTAGTTCATCACAGAAACCAGTTTCTGAGACACCTACACCAATTAGTGAGGAAGTTAATGATGATGATCATGAAACTTCAGATCAAGTTATTACTGAACCTCGTAGATCAACCAGAGTAAGATCCACACCAGAGTGGTACGGTAATCCTGTTCTGGAAGTTATGTTACTAGACCATGACGAACCTACGAACTATGAAGAAGCGATGGTGAGCCCAGATTCCGCAAAATGGCTTGAGGCCATGAAATCTGAGATGGGATCCATGTATGAGAACAAAGTATGGACTTTGGTTGACTTGCCCAATGATCGGCAAGCATTGAAAATAAATGGATCTTCAAGAAGAAGACTGACGCTGATGGTAATGTTACTGTCTATAAAGCTCGACGTGTTGCGAAAGGTTTTCGACAATTTCAAGGGATTGACTACGATGAGACCTTCTCACCCGTAGCGATGCTTAAGTCTGTCCGAATCATGTTAGCAATTGCCGCATTTTATGATTATGAAATTTGGAAAATGGATGTCAAAACTGCATTCCTGAATGGATTTCTGGAAGAAGAGTTGTATATGATGCAACCAGAAGGTTTTGTCGATCCAAAGGGAGCTAACAAAGTGTGCAAGCTCCAGCGATCCATTTATGGACTGGTGCAAGCCTCTCGGAGTTGGAATAAACGCTTTGATAGTGTGATCAAAGCATTTGGTTTTATACAGACTTTTGGAGAAGCCTGTATTTACAAGAAAGTGAGTGGGAGCTCTGTAGCATTTCTGATATTATATGTGGATGACATATTACTGATTGGAAATGATATAGAATTTCTGGATAGCATAAAGGGATACTTGAATAAGAGTTTTTCAATGAAAGACCTCGGTGAAGCTGCGTATATATTGGGCATCAAGATCTATAGAGATAGATCAAGACGCTTAATTGGACTTTCACAAAGCACATACCTTGACAAAGTTTTGAAGAAGTTCAAAATGGAACAAGCAAAGAAAGGATTCTTGCCTGTGTTGCAAGGTGTGAAGTTGAGTAAGACTCAATGCCCGACCACTGCAGAAGATAGAGAGAAGATGAAAGATGTCCCCTATGCGTCAGCCATAGGCTCTATCATGTATGCAATGCTGTGTACCAGACCTGATGTATGCCTTGCTATAAGTCTAGCAGGAAGGTACCAAAGTAATCCTGGAGTGGATCACTGGACAGCGGTCAAGAACATCCTGAAATACCTGAAAAGGACTAAGGATATGTTTCTCGTATATGGAGGTGACAAAGAGCTCATCGTAAATGGTTACGTTGATGCAAGCTTTGACACTGATCCGGACGATTCTAAATCGCAAACCGGATACGTATTTACATTGAACGGTGGAGCTGTCAGTTGGTGCAGTTCTAAACAAAGCGTCGTGGTGGGATCTACATGTGAAGCGGAGTACATAGCTGCTTCGGAAGCAGCAAATGAAGGAGTCTGGATGAAGGAGTTCATATCCGATCTAGGTGTCATACCTAGTGCATCGGGTCCTATGAAAATCTTTTGTGACAATACTGGTGCAATTGCCTTGGCAAAGGAATCCAGATTTCACAAGAGAACCAAGCACATCAAAAGACGCTTCAATTCCATCCGGGATTTAGTCCAGGTGGGAGACATAGAAATTTGCAAGATACATACGGATCTGAATATTGCAGACCCGTTGACAAAGCCTCTTCCACGAGCAAAACATGATCGGCACCAAGGCTCCATGGGTGTAAGAATCATTACTGTGTAATCTAGATTATTGACTCTAGTGCAAGTGGGAGACTGAAGGAAATATGCCCTAGAGGCAATAATAAAGTATTATTTATTTCCTTGTATCATGATAAATGTTTATTATTCATGCTAGAATTGTATTAATCGGAAACATAATACATGTGTGAATATATAGACAAACAGAGTGTCACTAGTATGCCTCTACTTGACTAGCTCGTTAATCAAAGATGGTTATGTTTCCTAGCCATAGACATAAGTTGTCATTTGATTAACGAGATCACCTCATTAGGAGAATGACGTGATTGACTTGACCCATTCCGTTAGCTTAGCACTCGATCGTTTAGTATGTTGCTATTGCTTTCTTCATGACTTATACATGTTCCTATGACTATGAGATTATGCAACTCCCGTTTACCGGAGGAACACTTTGTGTGCTACCAAACGTCACAACGTAAATGGGTGATTATAAAGGTGCTCTACAGGTGTCTCCAAAGGTACTTGTTGGGTTGGCGTATTTCGAGATTAGGATTTGTCACTCCGATTGTCGGAG
>NC_057808.1:325496488-325521587 GCF_018294505.1 Triticum aestivum | reverse complement strand
GATTATGCAACTCCCGTTTACCGGAGGAACACTTTGTGTGCTACCAAACGTCACAACGTAAATGGGTGATTATAAAGGTGCTCTACAGGTGTCTCCAAAGGTACTTGTTGGGTTGGCGTATTTCGAGATTAGGATTTGTCACTCCAATTGTCGGAGAGGTATCTCTGGGCCCACTCGGTAATGCACATCACTATAAGCCTTGCAAGCATTGTGACTAATGAGTTAGTTGCGGGATGATGTGTTACGGAACGAGTAAAGAGACTTGCCGGTAACGAGATTGAACTAGGTATCGAGATACCGACGATCAAATCTCGGGCAAGTAACATACCGGTGACAAAGGGAACAACGTATGTTGTTATGCGGTCTGACCGATAAATATCTTCGTAGAATATGTGGGAGCCAATATGGGCATCCAGGTCCCGCTATTGGTTATTGACCGGAGACGTGTCTCGGTCATGTCTACATAGTTCTCGAACCCGTAGGGTCCGCATGCTTAACGTTACGATGACAGTTTTATTGAGTTTTGATGTACCGAAGGAGTTCGGAGTCCCGGGTGATATCGGGGATATGACGAGGAGTCTCGAAATGGTCGAGACATAAAAATCGATATATTGGACGACTATATTTGGACTTCGGAAAGGTTCCGAATGATTCGGATATTTTTCGGAGTACCGGAGAGTTACGGGAATTCGTATTGGGCCTTAATGGGCCATACGGGAAAGGAGAGAAAGGCCTCAAAAGGTGGCCGCACCCCTCCCCATGGTCTAGTCCGAATTGGACTAGGGAAGGGGGGCGCACCCTTCCTTCTTTCTCTTTCCCCCTTCCCTTCTCCTACTCCCACAAGGAAAGGAGGAGTCCTACTCCCGGTGGGAGTAGGACTCCCCCCTTTGGCGCGCCTCTCCCCTTGGCCGGCTGCCTCCCCCTTGCTCCTTTATATACGGGGGCAGGGGGGCACCCCACAGACACAACAATTGATCCTTGAGATCTCTTAGCCGTGTGCGGTGCCCCCCTCCACCATATTACACCTCGATAATACCGTTGCGGAGCTTAGGCGAAGCCCTGTGTCGGTGGAACATCATCATCGTCACCACGCCGTCGTGCTGACAAAACTCTCCCTCAACACTCGGCTGGATCGGAGTTCGAGGGACGTCATCGAGCTGAACGTGTGTAGAACTCGGAGGTGCCGTACGTTCGGTACTTGATCGGTCGGATCGTGAAGACGTACGACTACATCAACCGCGTTGTGATAACGCTTCCGCTGTCGGTCTACGAGGGTACGTGGACAACACTCTCCCCTCTCATTGCTATGCATCACCATGATCTTGCGTGCGCGTAGGAAATTTTTTGAAATTACTACGTTCCCCAACATGACGATAATTGTGACAAAACCCGGTATCATCATAGATGTGGTGCGGTCCTACTTCTATGACAAAAAATCATGACACAAAATGGGCTTTTCGTCCTGGGCGGGCCGGAGACGCAGCTGCATGACATTCTTTGGGCCGTCCATCACGGAAAAAACCGTGGTAGAAGCGAGGGCGCGTAAAATATCGGGGAGTCCCCGGTTACGGTGGGTGGTCGGGGGCCGAGCGATGCGCGTTTCTCTACGTACGCGCGTGTGTGCGAGGCGTTGGGCTCTAACTGAACCCGAGCGATTGCACTGCAGGCTACGCGTTACTGAACCCGAGCAATCGGTCGATGGCTGTTAACTGAACCCGATCGAGCGATTCCTTTGCTACTGCTGCTAACTGAAGCCGATCAATGCTGCCTCTGGATGAACAGTGAGTGTTGCAGGGGGGTTTGGATGAACAGTTCCTGGTGGGGTGGATGAACAAGACCCCGTGGTGTTGCCTCTGGATGAACAGTACCCCGATCGATCGAGCCGATTGGGGCTGGATGAACAGGACCCCGTGGAGGGCAGGATGAACAGTAGACGGTGGAGGGCAGGATGAACAGTAGCCCGTGGAGGGGTGGTTGAACAGGAGCCCGTGGACAGGGCTGGTTGAACAGTAGCCGGTGGAGTAGCGCGCGGTGGAGGCTGGATGAAGAGGAGCCCGTGGATGAACAGTCGCAGGTGGAGGCTGGAGGAGGTCGACGGTGGATGAACAGTAGCCCGTGGAGGCTGGAGGGGGTCGACGGTGGAGATGAACTATATCCCGTGGAGTCCCGTTTTGCCGTACGCCACACCCCTCCCGATGAACAGGACCCCTGTTTCGACCGTAGCGCTCCAACACAAGTCCGTTTCCTCCATTTTGCGGTACGCCACACCCTCCCGATCAACAGGACCCCCGTTTCGACCGTAGGAGGTCCGTTTCCTCCGTTTTACGGTACGCCGGACCCCTCCCGATGAACAGGATCCCGTTTCGAACGTGGCCGGTCGAACACAAGGCCGTTTCCTCCGTTCTGCAGTACGCCAGGCCTCGTTTCCATCGGCTGTTCCGTCCAAGCCGGTTGGCTCCCACGCGTTCCGTTGCCTCCCGATGAACACGAGCATTCTGTTGCCTCCCCATGAACACGGCGCTGTTTCTCCATTCCGACCCAGCCATGTACACGAGCCATGGCCGTACGTATGCGTGAGTCCGTACGTATGCGTGAGTAGGCGTTCGAGACCCTGCCTGTATGTACGCACGTGGCCGTATTTTCTTTCTTGCACACTGGCCGCTGTACGTGCGTGTACATGCTACGTGCGCGCCTCTACTACGACACATGCGCGCCTCTACATTGACCAGTATGTACGTACACGTTCGCGACCAGAATGACAATGCTACGTACGCTTCGACCAGGTGGGTCCCGACTGTCAGGCACTTCCTTGCGTGCGAAGATGTAGCTGGTGGGTCCGAGCAGTCAGGGGGGCGAATCGTTTTTTTTGCCCGGACGCACTTCCTTGCGTGCGAAGATGTAGCTGGTGGGTCCCAGCAGTCATGGGGAAATGTTTTTTTCACGAAATACGGTGGCCCGTCCGGTGGGTCTCCGCTGTCAGGTGGAGGAATAACTATTTTGCGCGTAATAAGGAGGCACTTCCTTGCTGCGGCCGTGGACCCAGCTGTCAGCCTCTCGACGTACAGTCCACGTCCGATGGAAGCCGTTCCTTGACCATGTTGACCACGCCGCGTCGAGAGCACCAGGGCGGTGGACGACGGCGAGGCCTAGGAAGGGGACGACGCGGAGCCGGGGAAGACGCGATAGTGGAAGCCCGCGCGGAGAGGAGTACGAGGGTTCACTAGTTCGGCTGCGGTGTGAGGCTGCCGTCGCCGCAGGGACTGGCCAGCGGTGGGAATAGTAGGGGGCGGTGAGGCCTCCACGGCAGCACAACCGGCCACGGGAGGCAGGAGCATGCGGCACGACCGACACTGCTTTGGGCGGCTAGAGCAACTAGATCAGAGGTTTAAGAAGCACTACGGCCATTGGATGGACATCGTATGGTCACTGGAGCTAGAATCGTTCATATTGACTAAGTTGACAAAGCACTCCGTCCCCGTCAACTTAGTACGCCCACAAGTCTGCCTCCCACCAAGGTGGGTGCCAACCAGCAGGGGGAGTATTCATTTTTGTGTGCGTAATAAGGAGGCACTTCCGGTGGGTCCGAGCTGACAGCGGGGGGAACGTTTTTTAGGGCAATACGGTGGCCCGTCTGGTGGGTCCCAGCAGTCAGGGGGAAACGTTTTTTTCGCGAAATACGGTGGCCCGTCCGGTGGGTCCCCGCTGTCAGGTGGAGGAATCATTATTTTCCGTGTAATAAGGAGGCACTTCCTTGCTGCCGTCGTGGACCCAGCTGTCAGCCTCTCCACATACAGTCCACGTCCGATGGAAGCCGTTCCTTGACCACGTTGACCACGCCGCGCCGAGAGCACCAGGGCGGTGGATGACGACAAGGCCTAGGAAGGGGACGACGCGGAGCCAGGGAAGACGCGGCAGTGGAAGCCCGCGCGGAGAGGAGTACGAGGGTCCACTGGTTCGGCTGCGGTGTGAGGCTGCCGTCACCGCAGGGCCTGGCCAACGGTGGGAATAGTAGGGGGCGGTGAGGCCTCTGCAGTAGCACAGCCGGCCACGAGAGGCAGGAGCATGCGGCACGACCGGCGCTGCTTTGGGCGGCTGGAGCAAGAAGACCAGTGGTTGAACAAGCACTACGTCGTTGGATGGACATCGTACGGTCACTTCAGCTAGAATCGTTTATATTGACTAAGTTGACAAAGCGCTTGGTACGTGTCAACTTAGTAGGCCCACAGGTCAGCTTCCGAAACGGTGTGCCCCAGATGTCAGGGGGAGGAATCATTTGTTGGGCGGGTGAAGCTAGAATATCCGAGATTGAAGAAGAAGCACGGCATCCGTTAGATGGACATCCAATGGCCACTGTTGTTAGAACCGTGTGTTGACTATAAGTTGACAAAGCCTTGCATACGCGTCAACTCTCTTTTTTTAGGGGACGCGTCAACTTAGTAAGGCCACAAGTGTGTGGCAGAGAACTTATAGCCCATTTGTGATTTGTAAGAATGTGCAGCCAATTTTTGAATTCTAATGGAATTTACTACAGCCCATTTATAGTTTGTTAAAAGTACAGCCCATTTCAACCAACCGTTCAAAACAGAATTCAATAAAATTTCCTACATTTTGATGGGATCCGAAATATTTTGATCCCGAAATTTCTAGTCAGATTAAATACAATTTCAATAATTTATATTACGTAAAAATCCAATGAAACATTACGCTCGCAACAATTAATGAAATTAAAATTTTCAATATCCAAAAATAATATTTTATAAAGTAATTACGTGTTTGGTGCATTTTTTTATAGTTACTGCCCAGTTTTTATAATTACATCCCATTTATTATTTCTTAAAGCCCATTTTCTTGTTAAGCCTAATGCATCCCTCCTAGGAAAGATTTGCAGCCCAGCGGGGCGGAGAATAACAAGTTGACCTTGCCTGGGTAATCCTAAAAAAAGTAAAGCTGGGATAGCCATTTTCAGCTTGAAATAATTTAATATCTGGGCTGGATATCTGGCCTGGGCTAGACGGGCCACAGCCCGCCCAGTTAATAGCTGCAGCGATGTTTTCGTTGTTGTTCAGAGGAGAAAAATTAATATCCGGGCTAAACATCGCTCAAGAAAAACTCTGCAGTGCTCACACCTCAAAAACACAAATACTGCTCGAGCTGCTTGGTCCCAGCTGTCGACCGCTTCTTGTGCAATTCTCTCGTTTATTGACTACATAGGTTGAAAATGGTGTGGGACCGTGATGTCAGGAAACCAGGAGGAAGCAAAAAAAAATTATAGTTTTATATACTAATAAGGAGGCACTTGTTGTCATCCTCTCCAAGTAAAGTCATCTCCTCATCCTCATGTCTGTTGACCATGTTGACAATGCGAGACGGTGGCGCCACGGCGAGCGCAACAACTCGAAGGACGACGGAGAGGGCCTCGCGGGCCCTACGGATGGTCTGATACAGCGCCCGCTGCTCATTTGGGAAGCCAGGATCATAGGGCCACATGTCTGTGACGGCATTGTCGTTCGCTTGTTCACCGGTGCTCGTTGAGGAGACGGAGGTTGCAGCACAGGTCCTCCTGCGCTGGTAGCTCTTCTGCCATTAGGGCGTCGAAGTGCGGCCGCACCTGCTCTATGGTGAACACGACATGAACCGGCTTGGACAGTGGCGCCGGCTCCTGGTCGGAAGCTACGTCCATCGTCTGATTGTCGTCGCTCAACTCGGCGAGGTAGCTGGCGAGCCAGCATGTCCGGCTGCTGGACCGACCCGCTACCAAGCACGAGTCTGACTGCCCTGTCCCACCCAGACCGCCTCCCTCGCCCGCGCGCGCTTTCCGCCCGAAACAGTCAGCGCCTGCCCCGCTTCCCGGTGCATGCGATTGCTACGCCTTCAAACGGCACAAGTGTCGTCCGTCCGTCCTTCTGCCGCCCACATTAATGATACGCGGTTGCCGAGGCAGCTACTCCGGTGCCACACGTCCGTCCCTCCGCCGCCCACCATTGCTATATAAACTGCTGCGCCGGCCATAGCCGCAGTCATCCGCATCCGTTCCTATTCTCCTGTCCACACCACTACTGCCCACCATGGCTTCCTCGCGCTCCAGCGCTCTTCGGGACGGGCGGACGACGGACCACAAGGAGATGGCAGCCATTGCTGCCGACTGGGTGGCCGGCAGGCAGCCGGAGGACGACGACGTCCCAATGGAGAACATGGTAGTCGACGATCCGGCGCCAACCTCCTCCTCCGCGCCATCCTCGCCGGTGCATTGCACCATGACCATCGGCGAGGCCCGTGCCCAATATATGGACACGGTGAGGTAGAAGCGTGAGGAGCAGTTCCGGGAGGCGCAGGCCGATGCCGCCTACAACCACCATCTCCTCCAGGAGCACCTGCAGGCGGAGGAGCAGATCGCCGCGGAGCGGGCGGAGCAGGAGGCGCTGCTCGACTCGTACCGCTCGGCCTACTAGGGCCGCCTCGAGCGCTGGCGGTACCGCATGCGGGTGGCGGAGGCTGCGGCCGCCTACAAAGAGGGCGATGAAGCGGCCGAGGCGCTGTTTGGCGAGACCGAGGACGAGGCAGAGGACAATGCCGGCTCCAACGAGTCCCCGCTCCGCTGGCGTCGACGAGGACCTGCTCCGACGAGGCCCCGCGGCGCCAACAACCAGGCAGAGGACACCGCCGGCTCCGCCGAGGCCCCACCCTGCCGGCAACGAGGGGGAGGATTTTCCCCCACTCCGCCGAGGCGCCGCCCGCCGGCAACGAGATAGAGGACATCGCCGGCTCCGCCGAGGCCCCACCCCGCTGCCAACGAGGCCGCGCCACACAGAAAACAAGGAAGAGTAGAACACGGTAGCTAGGTCGCCGCAGCTCGGGTCCAAGTAAGGCCACCGCTGCTACCCTCCGGTTGCTGGCACTGAGTTGTACATCATGGAGCAATTCTATGATTACAAGATGATTGAAGAGCGCTCCGTGGTTGAGCAAGCTCATGAGATATAGTCATTTGCTAGAGAACTTGAGCACTTCAGTTGTATGCTACAAGACAAGTTTGTTGCCGGAGGTATCATCACTAAGCTTCCTCCTTCGTAGATCTCATTGGCACTCTTGATGTGGAAGAAAAGGCGAGAGCAAAGGACACACGTGCTCGAGGAATTGAGGGAGGATCTAGTGCCAATCTGGTACAGAAGAAGAACTTCCAGCCCCACAAGTTCAAGAACAAGGGCAAGTTTGATGGTAAAGCAATGTCTGATGGGAAGAACAAGGTTGTGCAACACATGAACTTCAAGAAGAAGAATGACAAGAAGAAAGGTGTTTGTCATGTGGGGATCATGATCATTGGGCTCCTAGTTACCCTAATCGCTATGACAAGCTAGGCGGGTTGAACACTGACGGCCGGGTAGCTTCTTGGCGGCGACGTGGAGTCGGAGAGCTATGTTGGAGAAGGACGCTGCTTCTACTTAACTGTTGGTGCAGTTGGCTGACTGACACGTGGGCTGAACAGGCATCTAGGCCACATGTCAGTTACGCAACTGCACCTGCAGTTAAGTCACTGAAGCTTTTGTTCGGCTCAGCCGGACACAGGTGGGTAGCTTCGGTTAATTAATTATACCTCCATCGCACCCCTTTTTAGTTGAAGAATGTATGAAATATAATGAAATCCGGCATGTTTATATGAAATCCAACCATGTATGAATGAATTTATTTCGATTAGTTCGAATTCTTGTATCACTGGCATTGGATGAACATGCAAAACAATACGTACTATCATTATTCCCAGGGTGATCACCTCGTTTGCAGCAGTTTCACATGTACTCCCTCCGGTCCTTTCTAGTCTGCATACATTTGTCTGCAGTCAAAGTATCTCTACTTTGACCAATCTTATAGAAAAAAGTATGCACTTTCACGATGTGCGAAGTAAAAAGGAACAGATGGAGTACAAAGAGTTTGAGCAGCTTTTTAGCGTTCCTGTACATTGCAATCACAGCGATTCACATGTCATAGAGAACATTCAAAACAATCGATGATTATGCATCTCAGCGATTCACATGTCAGAGCCAATATTTACTTCACAACTAAAGAATAAAGAAAAAATGGATCGGCGCTGCTGATAGCAAAGGGCGTTCCATTCAAAAATATCAAACGCATGTCTTCTTGCTAAAATCGATGAGCAAAATTTGACAAGGTTTTCCCATTCCATAATATCAAATGCCTACGATTGTGGAATGGGCAGGGTTTGCCATCAGTTCGGACATTGACATGGCACCTCGTGCTAAATAAACCAGCTGTTCTTTTTGTGCAGTTCCACCAAAATCAACCAAATTCGCGCGTAGCTTGTATGATTTCGCCCTTATATGTTGCAACGCCTTGAACTTATCGGCACCTCCTTTCTTGTGGTGGAAATGAATGATTCGATGTATTCATGAACATTTTGTGCAGTTCCCATTGAAATCAAGCTGAGCACCCCTGTTTGCACAAATACAAAAAAAGTGATTAGTATAAAGCAAACTGTACTATGAATTGACAGTTTAAACAGGCACCTACATGGTCCATGTAGAGCACACTTTTACAAAAATGGAACTCACTGGAAAGAATCCTAGAACAACATTGTACTCGCGCATCACAGCAAGAAAATGGAGATTTCTCAGTCCTTTTGAGCTGAAGTTAGTTTGGTCTTGTGGGGGGTAATGTAACTATCCTTCAACTGCTCCTTCTGACGAGAAGATAGACAGGGCGTCTTCATCCTGGCATAATCGGAACTAGTCACTTCACGTACTCCATATTCTTCTTCAGAGGAGGATGATCCTGTTGTGCAAATACAAGAGGATAACTGAATGCTAGCATCCCTGTTTGCTTGAAAAAAGGAAAGGAAATATTTAAAACAACACAGATGAAGCACTTCTCAAGGACAATACCACTTTTTGATGACAGTATCTAAACAGTAGCACAACACCAATAGAGATGACAAAGCTGAATCATATGGATGAAATCAGTGGGCGAGTACCAACCTTTGTCAGGAGGCTTATTGTGTAGAGCATACAGATGAAGCACTTCTCCGGAACCATCTGTTGCTATCTACTGTGGTGGCCATGCTTACTATATACTCCTCGATTAGATTAATGTTTCCAACATCTTCTTGTGCAGTTCCACTAAAATATAAGGTATCTTCAAAGAAGATCCCTGTTTGCACAAGTACAGATAATTACGTATTACATTAAGAGTGGCATCAAATCAGTGGCAAAACAATTGCTCGTTCCAGCCATAGCAATAAATTAAGATGCAAAACTATATCATTACTTGTGTCATCACAGTTCCAGTGCTTCATTATAGCACCATGACTTGATTTTTGTTTTTCTTCCGCTTGTTCTTCCCCTTCATCACTTGGTTCAATAACAGACAAGCTTCGCCTTCAATGTAAGATTTGGCATGTCAATTAGGTTGCACAAGTATAGCACTAAACAATGACATTAATTTTCTGATGAAAGTGGCAAAATACAGGCCAACAGTTGTGAAATACCCTTATCTTACCTCAATGGGATATTACGGTGCACATACAGATTGGAAGTCTTGTCTCCATTTTGTGTAGTTCACTAAAATCAAGCAACATTACCGTACAAGTAGCACAACATATGAAAGAACACTGCAGAATCATGTGAAAGAAGGCTAGTACTGACCTGTCATGACGCGGAATTCAAACAACTCGCAATAAGAAGATTTGAACCAAATTTGCCAACACGGATAGGAAGTAAGATCTCCTCTTGTGCAGTTCCACTAAGATCAAGCAATCAAGCAACGTTGTCGGTGTGACATTTATGTTGAACTGCACAAAACACTCTTAAAACAAAAGTGTTTTGAGCAGTGCAACAAAAGGTCACAATGGCAACGAGGTGAAGCAGATAACCCTGTTTACATAGAAGTGCAAAGGAAACAACTAGTGGTCAATAACGGTGGATGACACAGAAGCCAACAAAAAGAAGCATCTACCTTATCTAAATGGGAAAGAAAGCAAGACGGTAGCATTTCTCAAACGGTGAGATTGATTTATATTAACAGAGAGATTATATTAACAACAAAATTTGTTAAACATGTAATTTGGTTTTAATTGTGGCATTGCATCAATTTTCCAGCGGTATTATTAGAGGGTGTTTGTTTACAGGGACATTTAGATGGAGGGACTAAAAGAACTCCGTGTCAGTCCCATCTAAACCAAACAGGAGGGACTTTTAGGGACTAAAAGTGGGCATTTGGGACTAAAGAAATAAGACCCCAAGGGAGAGTCTTTTTGGGACTTTTTCCAACAGTTGCCCCTGCCACGCATCGCACCTAGTCTCTATTAGTTCACTACTAGGGGTAACATGGTCTTTTAGCATGTCATTTAATAAGCTCTAGTCCATGTTTAGTCCCTGGAACCAAGCAGGTAGGGACTAGGGAGTTTTTAACCAAACAGGGCCTTAGATTAACAACAACTAAAGAGTTGCACGGGATAGTGGACGCACCAGCACCATGTGCATCTACCGATGTACTAGGGTGATGCACAGTCTGTTGCAACAAAGAACGAACTCCCAAGGAGCATATTTGTGTTGGTCCTAGTTTTGTTATCTTTAGACACCTTTCCCTATGTGAGGGCAGCAAATCTAGTCCTGCTCAAACTCTACAGCCTTGTCCCCCAAAACAAAAGATCAGTTTGTTACAGATGTGCGTACTGTGTTTGTCATTGTTTTCCCTTTTCGACCTACGTAGGTGCTGTATAGCCAGTCTGTACTAGTACTTTCCCCACTTCCTTTCCTCTGTGAACCACGTCCTAGATTTATGCTATACAACTTTCCCCACAACTTTCCCCCATTCCTGTCCTCTTTGAACCACGTCTTAGATTCATGCGGTGCAACTTTCCCCGCTACTTTCCCCCTTCCTTTCCTTTTTGAACCACGTCCTAGATTCATGCTATACAACTTTTCCCACTACTTTCCCCCATTCCTTTCCTCTTTGAACTACGTCCTAGATTCATGGTATACAACTTTCCCCACTACTTTCCTGTTTGATCCAACACCTAGATTCGAGTGCAGAAGCGAAAAAAGCCCACATGCAGCGAGAGCAATGCATGTGGAATAAGTAAATTATACCTTAAGGTTCTTGGGGTGTGGTTTGGTGGGCGACCGGAGGCCGTTCGACCCACATTATGTACGGCGGCTAAGAAGAAGGGGTCGGAGGCCCTCCCGCGCCGCCGCTGAGTGAAAGTGAACAGCTGCGCCGATAGTGGATTCCCTCCCTCGCCGACGGCGACAGCGTTAAGCCTCCTTCCCTTCCCGGCGGACGGATCCTGCCGGCTCTTTGACCAGCAGTGAGGGGAGAGAGAGGCCAGCGAAGTCATGTTTAGATTTGGAGAAGGTGAGAGAGTGTGAAGAGAGCAACTACAAGCAGACCAGCAGTGAGGGGAGAGAGAGGCCAACGAAGTCTTGTTTAGATCTGGAGAGGGTGAGAGAGTGTGAAGAGAGCAACTACAAGCGTTGAGGCTCAAGTGTGTATATATACACTGGAGAGAGTATGAAGAGTGCAAACCCTAGAAAACAAGCGCCGAGGCTGCAGCTTATACATGATGAGGTGATTATACGGTCACTACGAGATCGTATAGCTCCGTATCCATCCATTTTGACCAGTCGAAGAATCCTCCTGGCACGAATTATGCTCAAGTGTAGTTATCGAACCCGAGACCTCAAGTTTCATGAGCGAACAGGCTAACCAGCTACACAACCCTCCCATTATGTTCAACAAGAGGAAAATAACCTTTTATACATTCCTGCATTCGTGTGACAAGCATGCCGTGTTTTTTGGTGTGTGGGAGTCATTGGGATTTAAATCATAATCGTGTCATGTGGCTTTGGTGATAAGACTATCCACAGTGATGCAGAAATAATGCAGCCTTAGTCACCTTACCTCTCTCCACGTAGTACGTTGGGTCCCACCAGTCAGAGGGTGAAACAAACAAATTAATAAGAAAAATTAAAAGCGCCAGCGGTGTATCTTACCTCACACATCTCGCTACTGCTCGGGAACACTGTCCAATTGATCCCTCTGTTCGCTCACGTACTATTTTAAGTGAATCCTTATTATAACATGCACACAATTTTGGGCACTTGTATTCGACCTAAGTCAGTGTGCCACCGTATCTCGTACGACTCCCTCCGTCTAGGTGTAATAAGTCACGTTAGAAGGTGCAGCAGGACCAAGGTGCAAGCAGATTGGAGGAGAAGGAGAAACTTGACCAGTCATTCCTCCAATCAAAGCCCTGATTTCTGTCTCTAAACGCAACAATTAATCCAAACAACTAAGAGATGCCGTTTTAGCTACCATGCAGGGCCACGTATTAACTCGCATGCAAGCCGACTTTGATTTCTTGACTGATCAACGCGTAGTTGCGCTCCATGCATTGGGTTTCCAGGGGAGATAACAAGGCAGAGTAATTAAGGAGCGTTTTGTTACATTGCTTAGGCTGGTCATAGTGGTGAGTAACTTGGACTAGTACAACATGCATATGTTACTAGTCTATGTTACTACTACGCGAAGTTTGCTGTCGGAAGCGAGCCGATCTGGCTCTCCTGAGCTAGCAAGGTTTTTCTAGCCCACCCAAGCTAGCTAGCACACAAAAGCTAACATATTTTAACAGTTCCAAACGCCTAACCTTGCCCGGCTATGCTATAAGCTGTTCTTGCTAAGGATCCAAATGCTCCCTAAGTAACAACGCTCGCTAGCAATGAGCCGGGAGGGGATTGAGATGCTGAAAGGATCGATATAGTTGACTAGAGGGGGGGTGAATAGGCAACTAACAATTTTTAGCTTTTCTTTACCAAATTAAACTTTGCATCAAAATAGGTTGTCTAGATATGCAACTAAGTGGGCAACCTATATGATGCAATGACAACAAGCTCGCAAGCAAATAAGAGATATAACACGAGTAAACTTGCAAAAGTAAAGGAACGAGATAACCAAGAGTGGAGCCGGTGAAGACGAGGATGTGTTACCGAAGTTCCTTCCTTTTGAGGGGAAGTACGTCTCCGTTGGAGCGGTGTGGAGGCACAATGCTCCCCAAGAACCCACTAGGGCCACCGTATTCTCCTCACGCCCTCACACAATGCGAGATGCCGTGATTCCACTATTGGTGCCCTTGAAGGCGGCGACCGGACCTTTAAAAACAAGGTTGGGGCAATCTCCACAACTTAATTGGAGGCTCCCAACGACACCACAAAGCTTCACCACAATGGACTATGGCTCCGCGGTGACCTCAACCGTCTAGGGTGCTCAAACACCCAAGAGTAACAAGATCCGCTAGGGATAGGTGGGGGGAATCAAATTTCACTTGGTGGAAGTGTAGATGTGGCCTTCTCAACCAATCCCGAGCAAATCAACAAGTTTGATTGGCTAGGGAGAGAGATCGGGCGAAAATGGAGCTTGGAGCAACAATGGAGCTTTTGGGGAAGAGGTAGTTCAACTTTGGGGAAGAAGACCCCCTTATATAGTGGGGGGAACAAACCAACCGTTACCCCCACTTCTGCCCCGCAGAGAGCGGTACTACCGCTGGGCCAGCGGTACTACCGCTTGCCACTATAAGCGGTACTACCGCTCCTCCTCGTGGTACTGCCGCTTGGCCCAGAGCGGTACTACCGCGGTGGGAGGGCGGTACTACCGCATACGAGCGGTACTATGGCTCCCCACTGCCGCGGCCAGTACCGTAAAACCCGACACGAAAAAAGAGCCCTCGAATCGAGGCGGTACTAGCACGAGACCACCGCGGTACTACGGCTGGGGGCTACCAGCGGTACTTCTGCTCTGGAGCGGTACTACCGCTTCCAGAGCGGTACTACCACTTGTAGCACCCAAGCGGTACTACCGCTCCGTCCCGCGGTACTACCGCTGGGACAAAAGAGAGCACACAGTTGGGGCTAACAGCGGTACTACTGCTCTGGAGCGGTACTATCGCTCCAGAGCGGTACTACCGCTTGTAGCACCCCCGCGGTACTACCGCTGGGACCATAGAGAGCACACTGAGAAGAGAAACGAGCCCACATCGAAACGGAAAGGCTCGGAGGGAGGGGCAAAGGAAGTGTACGTAATGATTCCGCCCTAGCCTTTCCAAAACGGACCCCCTCTTGATAGAACGGTGATCCCTATGAAACTAGTCCACCAAACTAATTTGAAAGGACTACACCGTCTTCGCTTCAAGCTCCGAGGGGAGGGAATCGTCTCGTGCCAAAAGGATGAATCTCTGAAAAACACTCAATGCACACGATTAGTCCGCAAAAGCATTGTCATCAATCACCAAAACATCTTAGGGAAAAATATGCCCTTACAGATGCGAAGTTAATGGACGACGCCTAAACATTTTGGGAATATCTGATTTCCGTAGGATGACTTAACAACTAGACGGAGGGAGTACTACTCCTCAGTCCAGGTTTGATGGAATATTTGTCACCTCTTCTCTTCTTGTACGTACTCCATTTGTATCTCACTTCCTGTGGCTTCGCACTCGCATGATTTTCCTATTCTATGAACCTGTGTGTGCGTGTGCGTGTGCGTGTGTGTGTTTAACAACATGTGTGTGTTAGAGAGAGTGACAAATCGACCTACTCCTACAGAGAGATGGTGTGTAGTGTACGATTTTAGCCGCGAGAGTCGGTGCATCCTCTTGTTTTCGGGCGTCCAGTAGGGACAGGCGGACAGCTGCCACGCCCGCTCCTGACCATCCTGGCCCACCAAAAGTCCCTCCAGCCTGGCCCACCCAAAGCCGGCTGTAAAGGGAGTTGTACCTGAGGGATGTCGGGATGTAGCTCAACCTAGAGGAGGGCGGTGGGAGGAGGCAACTACCCACGTCGCAGCAGTGAGCAATGGACGAAGGCATCCTCATCGGGTTTGTGAGAGAGAATGGCGGGGACCCCTGAACGGGACGTGCCGACAGTGGGTTTTCACCGTCGGCGACGGCGACCGCATCTACACTAAGCATCCACCCCTTATCCCAGCGGACGTGATCCGCCGGGATGTTAGAGATGTGGCCACAATGGTTTTGTGCGAGAGATTGTGAAAACTGAAGAGAGCAACCCCAGCAAGCTGTTGGAAATATGCCCTAGGGGCAATAATAAAATGGTTATTATTGTATTTCCTTGTTCATGATAATTGTCTGTTGTTCATGCTATAATTGTATTAACTGGAAACCGTAATACATGTGTGAATACATAGACCACAACATGTCCCTAGTAAGCCTCTATGACTAGCTCGTTGATCAATAGATGGTTATGGTTTCCTGACCATGGACATTGGATGTCATTGATAACGGGATCACATCATTAGGAGAATGATGTGATGGACAAGACCCAATCCTAAGCATAGCACAAGATCGTGTAGTTCGTTTGCTAGAGCTTTTCTAATGTCAAGTATCATTTCCTTAGACCATGAGATTGTGCAACTCCCAGATACCGTAGGAATGCTTTGGGTGTACCAAACGTCACAACGTAACTGGGTGGCTATAAAGGTGCACTACAGGTATCTCCGAAAGTGTCTGTTGGGTTGGCACGAATCGAGACTGGGATTTGTCACTCCGTATGATGGAGAGGTATCTCTGGGCCCACTCGGTAATGCATCATCATAATGAGCTCAATGTGACTAAGGAGTTAGCCACGGGATCATGCATTACGGTACGAGTAAAGTGACTTGCCGGTAACGAGATTGAACAAGGTATTGGGATACCGACGATCGAATCTCGGGCAAGTAACATACCGATTGACAAAGGGAATTGTATACGGGATTGATTGAATCCTTGACATCGTGGTTCATCCGATGAGATCATCGTGGAACATGTGGGAGCCAACATGGGTATCCAGATCCTGCTGTTTGTTATTGACCGGAGAGTCGTCTCGGTCATGTCTGCATGTCTCCCGAACCCGTAGGGTCTACACACTTAAGGTTCGGTGACGCTAGAGTTGTAGAGATATTAGTATGCGGTTAACCGAAAGTTGTTCGGAGTCCCGGATGAGATCCCGGACGTCACGAGGAGTTCCGGAATGGTCCGGAGGTAAAGATTTATATATGGGAAGTCCTATTTTGGCCACCGGAAAATGTTCGGGATTTTTCGGTATTGTACCGGGAAGGTTCTAGAAGGTTCCGAAGTGGGTCCCACCTGCATGGGGGGACCCACATGAACGTGGGTAGTGGGGGCAAGGCCCCACACCCCTGGTGAAGGCGCACCAAGATCCCACCTTAGAAGGAATAAGATCAAGATCCCTAAAAAAGGGGGATAACAATCGGTGGGGAAGGGAAATGATGGGATTTCTTTTCCCCACCTTTGCCAACGCCCCAATGGACTTGGAGGGCAAGAAACCAGCCCCCTCCACCCCTATATATTGTGGGAAGGCGCATGGGAGCAGCACCCCAAGCCCTGGCGCGTCCCTCCCTCCCGTGACACCTCTTCCTCCCCGCTTGCGCTTGACGAAGCCCTGCCGGGATCCCGCTACTTCCACCACCACGCCGTCATGCTGCTGGATCTCCATCAACTTCTCCTCCCCCCTTGCTGGATCAAGAAGGAGGAGACGTCCCCGCTCCGTACGTGTGTTGAACGCGGAGGTGCCGTCCGTTTGGCGCTGGGATCATCGGTGATTTGGATCACGACGAGTACGACTCCATCAACCCCGTTCTCTTGAACTCTTCTGCGCGCGATCTACAAGGGTATGTAGATGCACTACCCTCTCTCTCGTTGCTAGATGACTCCATAGATTGATCTTGGTGATACGTAGAAAATTTTAAATTTTTGCTACGTTCCCCAACAGTGGCATCATGAGCCAGGTTTATGCGTAGATTCTATGCACGAGTAGAACACGAAGTTGTTGTGGGCGACGATTTGTTCAATTTGCTTACCGTTACTAGTCTTATCTTGATTCAGCGGCATTGTGGGATGAAGCGGCCCGGACCGACCTTACACGTACTCTTACGTGAGACAGGTTCCACCGACTGACATGCACTTGATGCATAAGGTGGCTAGCGGGTGTCTGTCTCTCCCACTTTAGTCGGATCGGATTCGATGAAAAGGGTCCTTATGAAGGGTAAATAGCAATTGGCATATCACCGTTGTGGCTTTTGCGTAGGTAAGAAACGTTCTTGCTAGAAACCCATAGCAGCCACGTAAAACATGCAACAACAATTAGAGGACGTCTAACTTGTTTTTGCAGGGTATGCTATGTGATGTGATATGGCCAAAAGGATGTGATGAATGATATATGTGATGTATGAGATTGATCATGTTCTTGTAATAGGAATCACGACTTGCATGTCGATGAGTATGACAACCGGCAGGAGCCATAGGAGTTGTCTTAATTTATTGTATGACCTGCGTGTCAATGAAAAACGCCATGTAATTACTTTACTTTATTGCTAACCGTTAGCCATAGTAGTAGAAGTAATAGTTGGCGAGACAACTTCATGAAGACATGATGATGGAGATCATGATGATGGAGATCATGGTGTCATGCAGGTGACGAAGGTGATCATGCCGCGCCTCGAAGATGGAGATCAAAAGGCGCAAGATGATATTGGCCATATCATGTCACTTTATGATTTGCATGTGATGTTTGTCATGTTTACATCTTATTTGCTTAGAACGACGGTAGCATAAATAAGATGATCCCTCACTAAAATTTCAAGAGATGTGTTCCCCCTAACTGTGCACCGTTGCGAAGGTTCGTTGTTTCGAAGCACCACGTGATGATCGGGTGTGATAGATTCTAACGTTCGCATACAACGGGTGTTGACGAGCCTAGCATGTACAGACATGGCCTCGGAACACAAGCAAAACACTTAGGTTGACTTGACGAGCCTAGCATGTACAGACATGGCCTCGGAACACAAGAGACCGAAAGGTCGAACATGAGTCGTATAGTAGATACGATCAACATGGAGATGTTCGCCGATGATGACTAGTCCGTCTCACGTGATGATCGGAGACGGCCTAGTCGATTCGGATCATGTATCACTTAGATGACTAGAGGGATGTCTATCTAAGTGGGAGTTCATTAAATAATCAGATGAACTTAATTATCATGAACATAGTCAAAAGGTCTTTGCAAATAATGTCGTAGCTTACGCTTTAGTTCTACTAAGATATGTTCCTAGAGAAAATTTAGTTGAAAGTTGATAGTAGCAATTATGCGGACTGGGTCCGTAAACTGAGGATTGACCTCATTGCTGCACAGAAGGCTTATGTCCTTAATGCACCGTTCGGTGTGCTGAACCTCGAGCGTCGTCTGTAGATGTTACGAAACATCTGACATACACGTTTTGATGACTACGTGATAGTTCAGTGTGTGATGCTAACGGTTTAAAATTGTGGCACCAAAGATGGTTTTGAAACATCGCAGAACATATGAGATGTTCCAAAGACTGAAATTGGGATTTCAGACTAATGCCCACATCAAGAGGTATGAGACCTCTGACAAGTTTCTTAAGCCTGCAAACTAAGGGAGAAAATCTCAATCGTTGAGCATGTGCTCAGATTGTCTGAGTACTACAATCACTTGAATCGAGTGGGAGTTAATCTTCCAGATGAGATAGTGATGGTTCTCCATAGTCACTGCCACCAAGCTATTAGAGCTTCGTGATGAACTATAACATATCAGGGATAGACATGATGATCCTTGAGCAACTCGCGATGTTTGACACCGCGAAAGTAGAAATCAAGAAGGAGCATCAATTGTTGATGGTTAGTAAAACCACTAGTTTCTAGAAGGGCAAGGGCAAGAGGGGTACTTCATGAAACGGCAAATCAGTTGCTGCTCTAGTGAAGAAAACCAAGGTTGAACCCAAACCCGAGACTAAGTGCTTCTGAAATGAGGGGCACGGTCACTGAAGCAGAACTACCCTAGATACTTCGTAGATGAGAAGGTTGGCAAGGTCGACAGAAGTATATTGGATATACATTATATTAATGTGTACTTTACTAGTACTCCTAGTAGCACCAGGGTATTAGATACCGGTTCGGTTGCTAAGTGTTAGTAACTCGAAATAAAAGCTGCGGAATAAACGGAGACTAGCTAAAGGTGAGATGACGATTTGTGTTGGAAGTGTTTCTAAGGTTGATGTGATCAAGCATCGCATGCTCCCTCTACCATCGAGATTGGAGTTAAACCTGAATAATTATTATTTGGTGTTTGCGTTGAGCATAGACATGATTGTATTATGTTTATCGCAATACGGTTATTCATTAAAGGAGAATAATGGTTACTCTGTCTATTTGAATAATACCTTCAATGGTCTTGCACCTAAAATGAATGGTTTATTGAATCTCGATCGTAGTGATACACATGTTCATGCCAAAAGATATAAGATAGTAATGATAGTACCACATACTTGTGGCACTGCCACTTGAGTCATATTGGTATAAAACGCATGAAGAAGCTCCATGTTGATGGATCTTTGGACTCACTCGTTTTTGAAAAGATTGAGACATGCGAACCATGTCTATTAGTATATATGCATGAAGAAAGTCCACACAGATGGATCATTTGGACTCACTTGATTTTGAATCACTTGAGACATGCAAATCATACCACATGGGCAAGATGACTGAAAGGCCTCATTTTCAGTAAGATGGAACAAGAGAGCAACTTGTTGGAAGTAATACATTTGATGTGTGCAGTCCAATGAGTGCTGACGCAAGCAGTGGATATCGTTATGTTCTTACTTCACAGATGATTTGATTAGATGCTGAGAATATTTACTTGATGAAACACAAGTCTAAATTATTGAAAGGTTCAAGTAATTTCAGAGTGAAGTTGAAGATCGTCGTGATAAGAGGATAAAATGTCTGTGATATGATCATAGAGATGAATATCTGAGTTACGAGTTTGGCACACAATTAAGAAATTGTGGAAATTGTTTCACGACTAATACCGCCTGGAACACCATATTGTGATGGTGTGTCCGAACATCATAACTGCACCCTATTGGATATGGTGCATACCATGATGTCTCTTATCGAATTACAACTATCGTTTATGGGTTAGGCATTAGAGACAACCACATTCACTTCAAATAGGGCACCACGCAATTCCGTTGAGACGACACCGTATGACTATGGTTTAGAGAAACCTAAGATTTCGTTTCTTAAAAGTTTGGGGCTGCGACGCTTATGTGAAAAATTTTCAGGCTGATAAGCTCGAACCCAAAGCGGATAAATGCATCTTCATAGAATACCCAAAACAGTTGGGTATACCTCCTATTTCAGATCTGGAAGCAAAAGTGATTGTTTCTAGAAACGGGTCCTTTCTCGAGGAAAAGTTTCTCTTGAAAGAATTGAGTGGGAGGATGGTGGAGACTTGATGAGGTCATTGAACCGTCACTTCAACTAATGTGTAGTAGGGCACAGGAAGTTGTTCCTGTGGCACCTACACCTATTGAAGTGGAAGCTTATGATAGTGATCATGAAACTTCAGATCAAGTCACTACCAAACCTCATAGGACGACAAGGATGCGTACTACTTCAGAGTGGTACGTAATCCTGTCTTGGAAGTCATGTTGCTAGACAACAATGAACCTACGAGCTATGGAGAAGCGATGGTGGGCCCGGATTCCGACGAATGGCTCGAGGCCATAAAATCCGAGAGGATCCATGTATGAAAACAAAGTATAGACTTTGAAAGAACTACTTGATGGTTGTAAGGCTGTTGGGTACAGATGGATTTTAAAGGGAAGACAGACAATGATGGTAAGTGTCACCATTAAGAAAGCTCGACTTGTCGTTAAGATGTTTTCCGGCAAGTTCAAGGAGTTGACTGCGATGAGACTTTCTCACTCGTAGCGATGCTAAGAGTCTGTTAGAATTATATTAGCAGTTACTGCATTATTTATGAAATCTTGCAGATAGGATGTCAAAACATTGTTTCCTCGACGATTTTCTTGAGGAAAGGTTGTATGTGATACAACCAGAAGGTTTTGTCAATCCTGAAAGATGCTAACAAGTATGCAAAGCTCCAGCAATCCTTCTAAGGATTGGAGTAAGCATCTCGGAGTTGGAATGAACGCTTTGATGAGATGATCAAAGATTTTGGGTTTATACAAAGTTCATGAGAAACTTGTATTTCCAAAGAAGTGAGTGGGAGCACTATAGAATTTTTGATGAGTATATGTTGTTAACATATTGTTGATCAAAAATGTTTTAGAATTTCTGGAAAGCATCGAGGGTTATTTGAAAAGTGTTTTTAATGGAAAACCTGGATTAAGCTACTTGAACATTGAGCATCAAGATCTATAAGGATAGATCAAAAATGCTTAATAGTACTTTCAAATGAATACATACCGTGACAAGATTTTGAAGGAGTTCAAAATAGATCAGCAAAGAAGGAGTTCTTGGTTGTGTTACAAGGTGTGAGTATTGAGTAAGACTCAAGACCTGACCACGGCAGAAGAAAGAGAAAGGACGAAGGTCGTCCCCTATGCTTTAGACGTAGGCTCTACAATGTGCTATGCTATGTACCGCACCTGAAGTGTGCCTTGCCATGAGTTAGTCAAGGGGTACAATAGTGATCCAGGAAGGGATCACATGACAGCGGTCGAACTTATCCTTAGTATCTAGTGGACTAATGAATTTTCTCGATTACGGAGGTGGAAAGGGGGTTCGTCGTAAAGGGTTACGTCGATGCAAACTTTGACACTAATCCGGATGACTCTGAGTAGTGAACCGGATTCGTATAGTAGAGCAGTTATTCGGAATAGCTCCAAGTAGCGCATGGTAGCTGCATCTACAAGATGACATAGAGATTTGTAAAGCACACACGGATCTGAATGTTGCAGACCCGTTGACTAAAACCTCTCTCGTAAGCATAACATGATCAAACTCTAGAACTCATTGAGTGTTAATCACATGGTGATGTGAACTAGATTATTGACTCTAGTAAACTCTTGGGTATTAGTCACATGGCGATGTGAACTTTGAGTGTTAATCACATGGTGATGTGAACTTTGAGTGTTAATCACATGGTGATGTGAACTAGATTATTGACTCTAGTGCAAGTGGGAGACTGTTGGAAATATGCCCTAGAGGCAATAATAAAATGGTTATTATTGTATTTCCTTGTTCATGATAATTGTCTGTTGTTCATGTTATAATTGTATTAACTAGAAACCGTAATACATGTGTGAATACATAGACCACAACATGTCCCTAGTAAGCCTCTAGTTGACTAGCTCATTGATCAATAGATGGTTATGGTTTCCTGACCATGGACATTGGATGTCATTGATAACGGGATCACATCATTTGGAGAATGATGTGATGGACAAGACCCAATCCTAAGCATAGCACAAGATCGTGTAGTTCGTTTGCTAGAGCTTTTCTAATGTCAAGTACCATTTCCTTAGACCATGAGATTGTGCAACTCCCGGATACCGTAGGAATGCTTTGGGTGTACCAAACGTCACAACGTAACTGGGTGGCTATAAAGGTGCACTACAGGTATCTCCGAAAGTGTCTGTTGGGTTGGCACGAATCGAGACTGGGATTTGTCACTCCGTATGACGGAGAGGTATCTCTGGGCCCACTCGGTAATGCATCATCATAATGAGCTCAATGTGACTAAGGAGTTAGCCATGGGATCATGCGTTACGGTATGAGTAAAGTGACTTGCCGGTAACGAGATTGAACAAGGTATTGGGATACCGACGATCGAATCTCGGGCAAGTAACATACCGATTGACAAAGGGAATTGTATACGGGATTGATTGAATCCTCGACATCGTGGTTCATCCGATGAGATCATCGCGGAACATGTGGGAGCCAACATGGGTATCCAGATCCCGCTGTTGGTTATTGACCGGAGAGTCGTCTCGGTCATGTCTGCATGTCTCCCGAACCCGTAGGGTCTACACACTTAAGGTTCGGTGACGCTAGAGTTGTAGAGATATTAGTATGCGGTTAACCGAAAGTTGTTCGGAGTCCCAGATGAGATCCCGGACGTCACGAGGAGTTCCGGAATGGTCCGGAGGTAAAGATTTATATATGGGAAGTCCTATTTTGGCCACCGGAAAATGTTCGAGATTTTTCGGTATTGTATCGGGAAGGTTCTAGAAGGTTCCGAAGTGGGGCCCACCTGCATGGGGGGACCCACATGAACGTGGGTAGTGGGGGCAAGGCCCCACACCCCTGGTGAAGGCGCACCAAGATCCCACCTTAGAAGGAATAAGATCATATCCCGAGGGATAAGATCAAGATCCCTAAAAAGGGGGATAACAATCGGTGGGGAAGGGAAATGATGGGATTTCTTTTCCCCACCTTTGCCACCGCCCCAATGGACTTGGAGGGCAAGAAACCATCCCCTCCACCCCTATATATAGTGGGGAGGCGCATGGGAGCAGCACCCCAAGCCCTGGCGCCTCCCTCCCTCCCGTGACACCTCTTCCTCCCCGCTTGCGCTTGGCGAAGCCCTGCCGGGATCCCGCTACTTCCACCACCACGCCGTCGTGCTGCTGGATCTCCATCAACTTCTCCTCCCCCCTTGCTGGATCAAGAAGGAGGAGACTTCCCCGCTCCGTACATGTGTTGAACGCGGAGGTGCCGTCCGTTCGGCGCTAGGATCATCGGTGATTTGGATCACGACGAGTACGACTCCATCAACCCCGTTCTCTTGAACGCTTCTGCGCGCGATCTACAAGGGTATGTAGATGCACTCTCCTCTCTCTCGTTGCTAGATGACTCCATAGATTGATCTTGGTGATACATAGAAAATTTTAAATTTCTGCTACATTCCCCAACACAAGCAACCATGTAGGCTCATCCTGCCTATGTATATAGTGGAGCGGTTTCCATTTCTCTCGTTATGAACCTATTTATATTGCGTACGTGCCACTGAAGAAAAAAAATTTATTTATAAATGACGCGGCACCTACTACTCGTTCTCCTATAAACCTTGCGCTTGGCATCTCCAAACTATTAACCTTGTGATTGGCTCTTCGCCTCTTCGGGAAGTCGAGCAATAATGGTACTGCAGTATATATCGTTCTGGCTATATGAGACCGAATGAATTGCTGCACGTCCACCACGTGGCGAGGGTCGAGGGCGTGGGAGAGTGCGTACTATTACGTCTGTTTCAATATGGACTACATACGGTGCAAAATGAATGAATCTACACTCTAAAATACGTCTATATACATCAGTGTTTGGAGTATGTACTAGTAGTTCATATTGAAATCTACTAAAGGACATATATTCCAAACAATATGATAATCTCTCTAACCAAGGTAGGGACGAGGAGTAAACGGAGGGAGTACTAGTAAAATTTTCTCCTCGTCCTGCGAGCCACCGCGCGCGTGGGCGAGGGAGCGGGCGTATGGCGTAGTAAGCAAGCTTCACCTCATCCTGCGAGCCACCGCGCCCGTAGGCGGGGGAGACGGCGTACTAAGCAAGCTTCTCCTCGTTATGCGAGTTGACAGGACACATCAAAAGTACTCCAGTGTATAGTGCCTTGCCTCTAAGGTAGGCCCCACATGGTTTGCCTCTTTTTTAACATAACGTGTCAAGTCGCAATTTGTTTGTTCACCCATGGTAGACGATCCTCCCTACAACTAGTGGACAACCAGTACATGTGTCAAGTTACCACGTGGGCTACCTTTTCGTACAGAAATGAGCTCCACCGTGTACCTGCGCGGGTGTGGTTGGGAAAGAGACGGGAGTACGTGCGCCGTGTGTGCACCTCTTCTCTTCGTGCACGTCCCCCACTTACGTGGGTGTGTGTGAGAGATACAAACCTAGACAAATGGCTTGTGGGTTCGTGTTTTTGGGGGGAGGTTTATTTCATGAATGTATTTGTGGGAATATGTGTCGCTGACATCTCAAACAAAATTTTACATGCAATGTGTGTGAAATGGATGCCTATCCATATCATATATAGAGGGTCGGGTGATCCATGAGAAGAGAGGGAGGGGTCATAGATATCGATAGAGTCGAAGAGAGGATCAAGTGGGTGGATGCGAGATCGATGAAGAGAGCCATCGAAATTGTGTGTGTGTGCAAGTCAAAGATATAGGGCGACTGACCTAGCTACCGGAACGTCAGAGGGCACATGTCAAGTTTGTGTGTGGCAGGGAGACATGACTAGAG
>NC_057808.1:325148812-325168445 GCF_018294505.1 Triticum aestivum | reverse complement strand
GAGGAGGTGGGCGCGAGCGGGCGGCGGCGCGGGAGGAACGGGCCGGGAGGGCCCCGTACGGGCTCTCCGGGCCGGCGGCGCGGGACGGGCGGCGCTGACACGTGGCGGCAGCTGGTTGGACGCGGGCGGCGGTGGAGAAGCGTCCGGCGTGGTACGGACACGTCCGGTGGCGGCGGGGAGATTTTTAGGGTTTTGATCTACGAATGTATTCGGAGGGGGAGGAGTATATATAGGTAGAGGGAGCTAGGAGAGTCCAAATGAGGTGCGGTTTTCGCCCACACGATCGTGATCGAACGACCTACAGCATGGAAGTGACTTAGAGGAGTTTTGGGCTGTTTAGAGAGGGGTTTTGCTGCAACACACAAAAGGCATCTACGGTTACCCGGTTAACCGTTGGAGAACCAAACGACCTCCAAATGGAACGAAACTTGACCGGTGGCCTACCGGTGGTATACCAAGGCCACTTGACAAGCCTCGGTCCATTCCGAGAACGTTTAACACCCGCTCATGACAAGAAACAAGAGGGACGCACCGGAGGAGGTGGGAGTGCCGGATTGCAAAATGGACAACGGGGAAAATGCTCGGATGCATGAGACGAACACGTATGCAAATGCAATGCACATGATGACATGATATGAGATGCATGACAAGAACAAAATGCAAAACGACAAACAACACCCGACCACGAAGGAAAATATCATAACACATAGCCAAAAAGGCAAGAGTTGGAGTTACAAATATGGAAAGTTACATCCGGGGTGTTACACCAGCACAAGCTCTCGGCCCCTTGGGAAGGCCCTTTCGTCGTCAGCAAGGCCCTAGGCAATGACTCCTACTACTTGATCGACGCACAGAAGCCAAGGGCACGCAAGAGGGATGATTCCGGCAAGGAGTCGGAACGACCATGGAACGCCAATCTCCTGAGAAGATTTTACAGTTAAAAGCAGTATGTATCATGCTACCTTTTTGTATTAAATACAAGACAACGGGCCCCCCGAGGCGCACTCGGGGACTGCCCTCCTTTATCTATGAATAACAAGTGTCATACCCATGAATGTACTATTACATTTGATTTTCTATCTAGCACCGGATTCGACTAGTCGGCCCGGTGACTGGCCGCCTTAAGTTATATTAAAAGGTCTACCTGAAGTCAGACAAGTAGTGTGCCAGCACCCGAGCCCTCTCTTGTTGTAAGTCGCAGCTCGAAGAACGCGACTGTCCGACTGGCAAGAGCCAAAGGCCGAAAGGATGCCCACACGAAAAACGGCTAAGGACTAACGAACTTATATAACACAAGCTGGCCTCCAACCACGCCTACCGGCTGTCGAAACAGCCGGCTGGCCGACTTCCCAGTCACTTTGCTACAATCCAACAAAGCTAGAGTACTTGCCCTCCCAACCGGCCAAGCACTTCTCCAGCCACAGACTGCAGAGCAACTGTCCGGCTCGGAAGACGGCAACGCGGGAGGGCGGCAAAGGAAACAGTCGAAGGATGAAAAGCAAAGAACAATGGAAAGCCAAACACATGCATGATTATATTTACACATAAGGCCTTCAATAGGCCGGCAGTCAATATAGTTCGAATACACCCCTAGTGGGTGGAGCTGTGCAAACTTAACAAAATACTGTTCCAAGAGTAATAAAACAGGAAAGTAGAGGCAGCAGATTAGACTAAGGGCGCAGCAGGGGAGCCGGGCTGGTCGGTGGAGATGGCAGCGCCGGCTGGAGGAGTGGCCGGCTGGCGAGTCTCGGCTTGATCATCGCCGGCTGCAGGCGGTGCGCTCGCATGCGCCTTGTTACTGGAGGCACGGTCAAGCTGAGGCTGGCCGGCTGCTCCACCATCTGGCGCGGCGTCTTCACCCTCCTCCTCCTCGCCCTCGTCGCTGGAGTCGATCTCCTCCGCCGAGTCCTCGCCATCTGCCGGGTTCAGCCCGAACCACTCCTCCGGCTGGGCAACGCCGTTGTCATCAACCTCAGGAGCAAAGGCGCTGGTGTCGGTGTAGTCGGCGATCGCCGAGGCTTGCTGGATGATAGCCGGCCGCACCGGCTCCAGCTCCGTGTCGGCCTCCTACCGCCAGGTGGCTAGCTGGTCCAAGCTCAGCTCACGATACCAGGCCTTGACGAACTCCAGCGCCCGCCTGGCGCCTGACCGAGCCGCAGAAGCCTTCCAGGCCTCGAAGCGGCCGGCCGCTACCTCCAGCCAGTCGGCAGTCCGAATAGGGGTGCGGGGAATCACCTCGCCGGGCCAGAGAGCGGCCAGCACCTGCGCCCCGACACGCTGAAGCCGGCGAAGCATGCAGTGAGCCGGCTGGAGGCGGGCTTGAATCGCCAGGAGCTGTTCCTCAAGCGACCGGCGAGCATCCGGCGCGATCTTGGCGCCAGCCTGCCTTTGCACCTCGCGGTGGGCCTCGACGACCGGGTTGGCGGCAGTAGAGTAGCCAGGGAAGTACTCTGCGCAAGAAAGAAAGAGAAAGAAGAGAAAAATACCAAGTCAGAAAGTGAACCAAACGGCAAGAGGCAAGCAAGGAACGAAGAGGAGGGCGGCCTACCGTCAACCAAGTCTTCGATCTGGTCGTAGCCGTTGATCAACGACTACCTCGCGTCGGCCCAGCTCGCCGCCTCGGTCTCATATTCGGCTTGGAGGGCGGCCTCGCTGTCCTGCACCGCCTTCAGGGCCGCCTTCCTGGTTGGCCAGCTTCTTGACCAGGCGGTCACGCTCCTGAGCCAAGGCGTCGAACTCGGCTTCCTTAGCACGAAGGGCGGCCTGAGTCCCACCCAAAGCTTCGTTAATCAAAGATGGTTAAGTTTCCTAACCATAGACATGTGTTGTCATTTGATGAACCGGATCACATCATTAGGAGAATGATGTGATGGACAAGGCCCATCCGTTAGCTTAGCGTAATGATCGTTCAGTTTTATTGCTATAGCTTTCTTCATGTCATATACATATTCCTTTGACTATGAGATTATGCAACTCCCGGATACCGGAGGAATGCCCTGTGTGCTATCAAACGTCACAACGTAACAGGGTGATTATAAAGTTGCTCTACAGGTATCTCCGAAGGTGTTTGTTGGGTGTCATAGATCGAGATTAGGATTTGTCACTCCGAGTATCGGAGAGGTATCTCTGGGCCCTCTCGGTAATGCACGTCATAATAAGCCTTGCAAGCAAAGTGACTAATGAGTTAGTTGCAGGATGATGTATTACGAAACGAGTAAAGAGACTTGCCAGTTACGAGATTGAACTAGGTATGAAGATACCGATGATCGAATCTCGGGCATGTAACATAACGATGGACAAAGGGAATAACGTATGTTGTCATTGCGGTTCGACCGATAAAGATCTTCGTAGAATATGTAGGAGCCAATATGAGCATCCAGGTTCCGCTGTTGGTTATTGACCGGAGAGGTGTCTTGGTCATGTCTACATAATTCTCGAACCCGTAGGGTTCGCACGCTTAACGTTCGATGACGATTTTGTATTATATGAGTTATGTGATTTGGTGACCGAATGTTGTTTGGAGTCCCGGATGAGATCACAGACATGACAAGGAGTCTCAAAATGGTCGAGAGGTAAAGATTGGTATATAGGATGATGGTATTCGGACACCGGAAGTGTTTCGAGATGCACGAGGTACTTATCGGGTCACCGGAAGGGGTTCCGGGCACCCCTGGCAAAACATATGGGCCTTATGGGCCAAGAGGGGAAACACACCAGCCACAAAGGGGCTGGCGCCCCCCCCCCCATATAGGCTGGCCAAATTAGAGTAGAAAAGGGGAAGGAGGAAAGGAAAAAAGGGAATAGGATTTCCCTTTCCCCCTCTTCCCTTCCTACTCCGAATAGGAATAGGAAAGGGGGGAGGCCGAATTGGGAGGACCCCAAGTAGGATTCCTCCTACTTGGGGCACCCCCTTGGCTGCCTCTCCTCCCCTCCAACCTATATATATGTTGGGGGAGCACCGCTAGAACACACACCAACAATTGTTAGCCGTGTGCGGTGCCCCCTCCACAGTTTACTCCTCCGGTCATATTCACGTAGTGCTTATGCGAAGCCCTGTGCGGATTACTTCACCATCACCATCACCATGCCGTCGTGCTGATGGAACTCTCCCACGACACTTTGCTAGATCAAGAGTTCGAGGGACGTCATCGAGCTGAACGTGTGCCGAACTTGGAGGTGCCGTACTTTCGGTGCTTGATCGGTCGGAGCGAGAAGAAGTTCGACTACATCAACCACGTTGTCAAACACTTCCGCTTTCGGTCTACGAGGGTACGTGGACACACTCTCCCCCTCTCGTTGCTATGCATCTCCTAGATAGATCTTGCGTGAGCGTAGGAATTTTTTTAAAATTGCATACCATGGTCACCAACAAAAGGTGCCCTCATTTTCTGCACCACAAATAGGGCATAAAGTAGTAATTTCCAAGTTACGAGAATGCATTAGAGTTAGCACCTTTGGTGGTGCATTACACCCCCCATAATGCATCCCAGAGTTTTTCCATACGGAGAGGATCTGCATGAGGTCTGGCTTGGCTGATATAATTCGTCAAATGCAATTTTTTGTAAGCACCGCTAACTGAAAAAATGCCTGAAGGCTCTCCCAACCAGGCAAGGAAATCGTCCTAATTGCGAATTGACGTTTTGATCTTCAGGATGGCATCAACATCGAGCAGAAAGGTGTTTCTGACCAGCACACTATCTCCAATTTATATGCACATTCAACAATTTGGAGACTCACTTCAAGCGGTGACGCCCCTTTGCAGAAATAATTTTGAGAGAAGGCTTTCCTAAGACTCATTTGTCACACCTGATGTGGACTTGAGTTCCATAAGACATTTTTCAACAAATCGGTACCATGAGTAATGCATTGCCACGATAGAGAGAGGTTATCTGAGAAAATAGTATCTTCCAGCCTGCCAATAGGATAGTACCTTGCACTTAGTACACATGCACACAAGCTATCAGTCATAGTTAGAAATCTCCAAGCTTGGCGCGCAAGCAAAGCTAGATCAAATAACCCAAAGTAGTGAAAACCAATACCCCCATGCACTTCGGTGTAATAACCACGGATTCCATAAAAATGGTATGGCGTGTGGGAGAGATGATGGAGTATTTTTTTAATAATGCGGTATTTTGATGGGTTCTTTCTAGGGTATAAATATGGGTTACCTGCAAATTAATCCACATGTATGTAGATAAGTTTTTTGCAGCGGTGACCACATGTATTATAGTAGTGCTACAATGTCACATGTTGGCATTCATTTTTTGTCAGGAGATAAGAGGGTGCACGAGACTAATGTATTTTTATAAGGTGGTTGTTGCTGATTGATTTGAGAAATCATTGACCAGTAAAATCATGAACCAAATTCAAAATTAAACAACTCACTCGAATGAGAAATCTCCTTGAGAAATTGTTGACCAAGTCAAAATTAAAAACTCAATCCAAAACCAATGTCCTCAATTGAATAAGAGGCCCCAATCCAAAAGCAACGTCCTCGATTGAATAAGAGGCTTCCAATCCTAGGGAGCTTAGTGATATACTAGTTCAACAACACAGGGTATTACAAAGTTGCTTTGTGATAAAAAGGATCAATTGTAAATCACATATTATGATTGAACTCATTATTAGGCTTTGGCATGGATTTCCGCACAAATACGTAGGTCAATAAGACAATCATTCGGTTGTAAATACACCAAGCAATGTATACTCCGAGCAATGTTCGGTCCTAAAAACGGAGAAGGAAGATACTCTGGCTTTTACTTTTCCTTATTCTCAGTTACCACAATGGATTTTTGTATCAATTATTCAAACTTTCTACAAATGGTTAAATAGAAAATTGATCTGCATTATAAATGTAAAGGCCGAGCTACATATGGGATTTGTTGTTCATGTTGACTAGAAGGGTTGGGCGCGCTTTGCCGCGTCATTGAATTTGCTAGAATTCTTAAATTTCTTTACTCACTCTATTTCAAAATATACTGTATATTACTTTTTTGAAAAGTCTAACCTCTTTACGTTTGAAAATTGTTGGCCTGAGCAAAATCGTAAATCAAATCCAAAATTGAATACCTCTATCGAATGGAAGGGATTTAAAATTAGGGAACATGGAGAATTAAAATAATTAAATGGGAGAGCCCATTGAGAAATTGTTGACCCAGTCAAAATCGGGTGACCAGATTCTAAATTGTAGCCTTAGTTAATTGTGAAGATTTAAAAATTAGAAAGCATAGTGTATTATATAAAAAATTAAATGAGAGAGTTTTGAGAAATTGTTGACCCGGTCAAAATTGGGTGACCAAATCCCAATTGGAGACCTCAATTGATTGTGAGGCCTTCAATCCTATGGAGCTTAGTGATGTAGTATATAGTAGTTGTCATCCTAACTTCTCCAATGGACCTTCCTATTGCATTCGCTGACCCCGCTAATAATTTCTGCACATCCAATTTAGGTCATCACATAAAACTAAATGAAGTTTGAAAACACTCATTATGTACGTGGGTATAAGGTGCGCAATTGTCTTTGCCACCTTGTGAGGGCAGCCCAATAAAAACATTCTTTTGGTCAGCTTTGCTTGCATATTCTGGAACTTGCCTTTGACGTACGACCATCTGGGGTGGGGAGACTTAAATTTGTTTCCTCAAAATTTACATTATCAACCTCGAGCACATTACGACCATCCATATGTTCCAGGATGGGACATTTTTAACTAAATATAATTGAGCACTTCGCTGATTTAATAGTTGACCCATCGTAGAAGGATAAGTGTTCAAACAATTTTTCACATGTTGAGCCTATCTCGCTTTGCTTCAAAAATAATAAAGTATCATCCGCAAACAATAGTGGGAAATCTGGGGGCTCTTCGACAAATTTTTATAGGAGCATTAGTGCCACTAGAAACAACACAATCAAGTAAAGCAAATAAACCATCGGCCACAAACATAAATATAAGGGGATAGTGGATCACCTTGTCGTAGCCCGATGGTGCAAACAAATCCAAGATTGTTCCATTTAATCTTACGGAATATCTCACGGTAGTGACATATGTCATAATCTAGTCAAACCATCTATGACTAAACAAATCTTTTGCATCTGCCTAAAGAGGCCCAAGCCTATTTACCAAACATTTAGCAACAACTTCATAAATAAGATTTCAGAGGCTTATTGGCTGAAAATTCATTAGCTTGACTGGACTTGGGACTTTTGGAATTAAAACAATCAAGGTGTCATTCACACCATCAGGCATAGTTCCCATACGAATAAATTCTTTTACGACATTAATCACATATGTTCTAACCATCGCCCAATTCCATTGAAAGAACCATGATGGAAATCCATCAAGGCCCGTGGCCTCCCAAAAAAGCGCATTAGAGATTTCTTGATCTAAAAATTCAGCACACAAACAAGCATTTACTTCCAAGTAACCCGAGCCTGCATGAGTAGTATAATTTGCGCATAATCAAGTGAATGGTCAGCTGTGAATATCTTCTGAAAATATTGATTCGCGACATGAGCCATTGCATGTCATGTATGTTCATTTTCATTGGGATCTCCTAGCTTCTTTATATTATTATTTTCTCGCCCACCAAACAAACTATGAATGAAAAAAATGAGTATTTTGGTCTCCTTCTTTCAGCCATAAGATCTTTGAACGATGTAGCCACCTCATCTCCTCATGGTACAATATTTCATTTATTTTATCTTCCTCCTTTCTCGGTTCAGCACGATCCGCATTCGTGTTCATTAAGTTCCTAACCTTGATGGGGATTTCTCAATCTCTGCAGTGACATTACTAAAGTTAGTGCGGCTCCATTGGTGCAAACCATTCATCACCTTCCCAAGAGAACGCGCCATCTCTCCTAGGTTCCGTTTATGACCAGCCTCAACCCACTTGTTGGAGATGACCTTAGGCAGTGTCGCTCCCTCTCCCACATAATCACATATCTCCGCATTTTCCCCGGCCTTATTCCCGAATCAGCTTTGCCTCGCACAAGTAGAGGACAATGGTCCAATCTAGGCGAAGTAAGGTGGAGGATGAAGCAACAGGAAACAAATTTCTCCAATCAACGTTTGATGTTGCGATGTCTACACGCACTTTGAGACTTGTAGCTCCACCTCTTTTGTTGTCATATGTGGACAATACCCCAAGAAAGTCCAAATTAGTGAGCTCACAAACCTCGAACTTGTCTCAAAAACTAGCATTTGACCTAGAGAATGCAATGTAATCGAGAAATGTTAAAAAGTCAGATGATCAGAACTAGTGACGGAAAGGTGGGCTGGAGAGGATGGCCCGGCGAGAACCCTTGTTGCCCCCAAGTCGCCCGCGGGGCGGTCCTAGGCCAAAATATTTTTTAGGAAGCAATGGTTTTTGCAAAAAAAGAAGAAGGGAAAGACAATTATATTATGAAATGGTAAATGTTTTACCTTGTTGCAAAAAACGTTTCCTTGAATACCTGAACTATATTTGTAGCTGGGCAACTAATTAACTTGGCACAAATATTTTTTTACTCAAAAAAGAACTTGGTAGGAGTGCTTTGTCTGTGTTGTACACTAGCAAGAGTTTGAGAGGTTGCGTCTTGCGTGAATGATGCCCAGGGCCGTCTCCAGAAATTTGGGGGCCCGGGACAAAAATCAAAATAGGGCCCTAATTTTTTTTAAACCATATAGTTGAAGAACTAATGTAAGTAAAGCATACTCTCCTTAATTATTTAACTTCAAATATGTCAGCTTTGGTACAATATTTAGGAAATATATCAAATACTCATGGTAAAATAGTAAACATGGTGCTAAAGGAGTAAACTTCTAAACTGACCTCATTTTCTACCAAAAAGGAACATTCTTCTAGTATTTCTTGAAATGAAATCTTCGATCAAATCTTCATAATTAATCTTCTCCAAGATATCATTTTCAAGTGCTATAGTTGCCAATCCATTGAGTCTTTCTTGTGACATAGTAGAACGCAAGTAGGATTTCAACAACGTGAGTTTAGAAAAGCTCCTTTCTGCGGATGCAACCGTCACAGGAATGGTTAACAAAATTCTGTATGCAATAACAACATTAGGATAGATTAAGGAGCGCTTCTTCAAAAAATTCACAATATCAAGTGGGCCCATAGATTTCTGAAGTGAGTCTTGGAGAAAAAGTAGCTCGCAACACAACTCAAGTCCATCAATATCTTTGTTTTCTCCACTCTTAAGTGCACCTTCAAGATTAACACAAGCAGCCAACAAACTCTTATCATCCAAGGATCGCATCCTATCTGAAGTAAACAAGAAACCAAATATTTTTTCATACCCTTCATACTGTTGAAATCTCGTGTTAAGTGAAACTATAGCTTGATCAACAATATGCAGAAAATAATTGACCCTAAATGACTCCTCTGCCGATTGTGAAACAATAGATGGATCATCTGCACCCTCACCAAATTGCCTTTTCCTCTTGATTTGACGCTTGGTGCGGAACTCTGGATCAATATCCATCTCCATTGCAATTTTTTTTGCATCTTCCAATGCTTTTGAAAAGCCAGATTCTCTGTACTTGGAGAAGAAGGAAATCAAGCCCTTTACAGACTCAATTGCGATATCAATAAGCATATCCTTTGACTGCAACTCTTTGCTGATCAAATTAATAGCTGATAATATTTCATACCATATGATTATTGACACTAAGAATTCAAAGCCACAAAGATCATTTTCTGCCAATGATTGAGCTTCACTACTTGTCGATGGATCTTTATCATTTTCAGCCACTTGTAGTAAAGCCTCCCTTATTTCTGGTAGTTGAATCCTTATAGCCTTAACACTATCAACACGACTCTCCCAACGAGTAGCTGACAATGACTTGAGTGTTACTCCTGTTATATTATTTTTGAGAATTTGCCATCTTTTAGTAGAATTAGCAAATGTTGTGTAGATGCGTTGAATAATGCCAAAAAAATCAGATGCTTTACGACAAGACTTTGCCATATCACATAATGTCAAATTTAGACTATGGCAACCACAAGCCGAATAAAAAGCTCTCCGGTTTATTTCCAAAACTTTACTTTTTACCCCTTGATGTCTTCCTTTCATATTTGACCCATTATCATATCCCTGCCCTCTCAGATTATCAATATCAAGGTCAAGACTTTTCAATTCATTTTTTAGAACATCAAACAATCCTTGCCCGGTGGTATCATTCACATCCAAAAAACCTAAGAATGATTCCTCAATGCAAAAAGAACCAGAAGATGCATCAACATACCTAATTATCAAAGACATCTACTCTTGGTGGCTTGCATCGGGAGTACAGTCAAGTAAAACAGAGAAGTACTTTGCTTCTTTTACCTTTCTAATGATTTCAGACCTGATTGCAACAGCGAGCAAATTTATTAGTTCATTCTGGATGGAAGGACCAAGATAATGATCACGGATTTTATCATTTGTGATGCGGTCAACATGTTCTTTTATAACTGGGTCAAATTCAGCCAACATTTGAACCAATCCTAAGAAATTCCCATTGCTATCTTGGTACACCTTGCTATTACTGCCACGAAATGCTATATTATGTTCCGCAAGAAATTTCACAATCAAAAGAATCCTGAGCAAAACTTTTCTCCAATGCTCCCTTTCTTTTTCAAGTTCTTGCTGAGCAACTTTATCAATTGTTTGATTCTTCTCCAACCTGAATCACAAGTCATACCAAGTACTCATATTTGTGACATGTTCTCTGCCATTTTCATGCTCTTTGAGTCTACTGATAAGATGATGCCAGCCATCATTTGCTAATTGGCCTCTAACATGTCCCTTCCTAAATAATTTGCAGCAAAAACAAAATACTTTGTCAAGATCTTTGCTGTACACAAGCCACTCTCTATCACACTTTTCTCCATTCGAGAGAACTCTAGTGTACGATAATGCAGAAAACCTTCTACCAAATTTGTCTGTACGACCATGCTCAAGGGTCTCTTTTAGGACCACTTTGCGCCAAAATATCAATCATTGTAGGATCAAGTGCATCCCAAGTTCTTGGATCAAATATATCCGGTTGAACAGAATTATTAATGTTATCAGCAACATTACCTTCAGCAACAATATTAGCATCATCACCTTCATCAACATGAATAGAATCATCACCTTCGACTACAGTGTTAGTATCATCATGTTCATCAGATTCTGCAATGTGAGCCTCAACCTCTACTGGATCACCACCATGTGCATCATCAATATTAGCATCAGGAGTTTGGTTTTCAAAATTGCTTTGAGGTTCTTTCACAACAAATTTATCGAGAGCGCCCTTTTGGGTCCGAGCATCTTCTTCTAGCTTTTGTTTCTTCCTACGCTTCGAAGTACCAGAATCATACTTCCTCCCTGGATGCATGAATATTTCTGTTCAATGAAACAAAAAGTAATCTGAGTCAATTCAAACTCTAGAAATTGTAGCACTGTATAGCTAAGAAAATAGATAAAGACTTCACCCAGATGAAATATTAGAAAATATTGTTTAACAAAAAATAGTTTACCACCTAATGCCTACGCTGGCAAAATAAAAATAGGGTTTTGTCTACAAGGAATTATGCCGGCGAGGGATGAATGATCTGCCGTGGGGCTTCTGTGGCCGGCGGCCGCGTACGAAAGGCTGAACTGGCGTGTTTGCTCTGCCGCCGTTGCCTTGCTCTATTGCCGTCACCCAGGCACCCAGCCGCCGTCGCCCCTGTGTGCCTTCTCGTCGTTCACGAGCGCTGATCAATTAGGTCATTGGGATTAGATCGGATGCTAAAATTGCTAAGCGATGGGGGTTAGAGAAACTACGGGCTGGAAGGCTGCACTGCATGCGTACGTGTATATGGCCTGCCTGGCTGCTTGGGAATGCATTTTTTATTGGGCCTTATATATATATATATATATATGTATACATACAGATTCCTGGACTGGGGCCCCCCAAATTTTGGGGCCCTGTGCGGTCGGCCAATTTGGCCTTGGCCATCGACGGGCCTGATGATGCCTAGCTGCTTTTCTAAAGTAACAACTGTGAGGTCGAAATGATTCTAAACTTGTTGCACCTATGTTTTGTTTGTCACACTAGCACCGAAACCGAATGGAGAAGATCATGGGTTACCACACAGATCCGAGGTCGATACCCACGCCTCTAAGAAAAGACCTACTACAAATTATTATTTTTGAAGTCAAATGATGTAAAGTTTGACTAAGTTTATAGCAAAAGCTATCAAAAGCTACGATATCAAATTAATATCATTAGATACACACTGGAATATTTTCATACTATCTATTTCAGATTGTAATTGTTAATGGGTTTTCCTACAAACTTGATCATCTATGCATTATTTGACTTCAAACAAAAATTGCAGGACTTCTTTTTCAGAGACGAAGGGAGTAGTAATATTCTACTTTCAAATGACTGAGCACCATCTTGTTCAGAAAAGAAAGATTAGTGTCCTATATTAATGTAATGGACATCTCGCCTAGGTTCCGTTTCTGACTAGCTTTGGCCAGCGTGTTGGATATGACCTCGGGAAGTGTCGCTCCCTCTCCCACAAATATTTCTCTGGTCTTATTCCTGAATCAGCTTCGCTTCGCACAAGTAGAAGACAATGGTCCAATCTAGGTGAAGTAAGGGTGGAGGACTGAAGCAATAGGAAAAACAATCTCCAATCAATGTTGATGTTGCTCTATCTTCAAGCACTTTGACATTTGCAACTCCACCTCTTTTGTTGTCATATGTGAACGGTACCCCCAACAAAGCCCAAATCAGTGAGCTCACAAACCTCGAACTTGTCTCGAAAAACTAGGATCTGACCTGTAGAACGCAGTGTAATCAAGAAATGTTAAAGGTCAAATGATCAGAACTAGCGATGGAAAGGGGGGTTGGGGAGCATGGCCCGACGAAAACCGTTGTTACCCTCAGGTCGCCCGCGGGCGACCCTAGGGCCAAAATGTTTTTTAGGAAGCAATGATTTTCGCAAAAAAGATAATTATATTATGAAATGGTAAATGTTTTGCCTTGTTGCAAAAAATGATTTCCTTAAATACGTTTTGTAGTTGGGCAATTAATTAACTTGGCACCAATGTTTTTTTCCTTGAAAAAAAAACTTGGTAGGAAAGACTTTGTTTGGGCCGTTGTATCTCGCAAGAGTTTGAGAGGTTGTGTCTTGCGTGAATGATGCACAACTGCTTTTGTAAAGTAACAATGCGAGATCCAAATGATTCTAAACTTGTTACGGGTGTGTTTTGTTTGTGACACTAGCACCAAAACCCAAAGAGAAGGTCATAATTTTTTTGCGAGAGATCATGGGTTACCACAAAGATCCGAGGTCGATATGATGTACTCCCTCTGCCTCTAAAAAAAGACCTACTACATTTTTTTTCTGAAGTCAAATGATGTAATGATTGACTAAGTTTGAAGTTTGTAGCAAAAGCTATCAAAAACTACGATATAAAATTAATATCATTAGATGAACAATGAAATATTTTTCATATTATCTATTTCAGATTGTAATTGCTAATGGGTTTTCCTACAAACTTGATAATACTATGCATCATTTGACTTCAAATAAAAATTGTAGGTCTTCTTTCCAGAGACGGAGGGAGATAGTAGTAATATTCTACTTTCTAATGATTGAGCACCGTCTTGTTCAAAAAAGGAGTATTGTCTTTTTTAATGTAATGAGTTGGTTAAGCCAAATGTGCCAGTAACTCACACTCATCGATCTGGATCAAATGAGGGGTTGCGAAAAAAAGGAAGAACAAAACACCACCCTGTCATATTCTTCTTCCTCCGACGACAAGATTGGTATCATTCGCAGCAACTGCCCAAGCAACCGCACCACTTTATTCCCTGCGTCGCCGAGCAAAAAGGTGGCTTGGCATCCGCGCTACTAACCGTATAAGAGGGCCCTCGAAATGCATCCCATTTCATAAGGACCAACTTGACCATCACCTTGTCTTCCCTAGCTACTTGATCTTACTACAGACAAGCAGCTGCAATGTCGACGGTCATCTCTTGCTCCCTCCTGAGCGGCCGTCCGGCGGCCGCACCATCGCTCTCCTCCGGCAATCGGTTTCCACCGACGACGGGGAAGGCTACCGCGGTCGCTCTCCCTTGTTTCCAGCGGCAGTCCAGGCCTTCCTCCGTGTGCTGTGCAAGCAACCCAAAAGGGGATCAGCACGTACCAAAGACGGATTTGCCGCCGTTCGGCATCTCTCCCGTCGGTAAGATAACTTTATTTATATTCCGTGCACCACACTGATCGTCATGTCACTCACACAACGAAATTATGTTGGTTAGCTCTGCTGCACCCCGGGTCGCCGCAGGGGGAGCGGTGGGGGATACAGGAGAGGGCCGACACCGTGAGCATGTGGTTCGAGGTGCCGGGCCTGTCCAAGGAGGACCTCGTCGTGGAGCTGGACGAGGACGTGCTCGTCATACGGAAGATGAAGACCAAGGCGGAGATAGAGGCTGCGAGGGCAGACGCTATCGCCAGCGGGATATCCAAGGACGCGGCCGGAGCGGCAGCGCACGACGGTGACATGTACGCGCGGCTACTCGTCCCGGCGGGCTACAACAAGGAGACCATCAAGGCGGAGCTCGCCTCCGGCGTTCTGAAGGTTCACATTCGTAAAGTCATGGAGTGCGCACGCAGGAGGATCAATGTCAACATCGACGTCAAGTAGAACTACTGCTTGCATAATGCAGCATACGCATGGACATCTCTACGTACGTTGACGTCCATTGCATCGAGGGAGAAATTGTCCAAGAGACCCATGAAATACGTCTTCATATGTACTTTTGTTCCTACTTAAATAAGGTCAAGTATTATGCATGTATCATGTATCACTTGTTTTCCAACCATGAATACAATTATTGATCAAACTGAACATTTGTTTTGCTATGTAAAAAGGTATTTGTTGTGTTTGTGAGTCTACGACTCCCCACCCCTATGTCACGTCGGTTGACAATTTGTCAAAGTCATGTCCACTCGATGAAGGTCCAACCAATGTCAACAAGTCAAAGAAAAGACTAAAATAGGAAATTATCTAATGATGAAGATCCAAGTAAAATAAGCTCGTTAGGTGGAGGGACATGTAGGAGCTAGCTTTACCATGGGCTACGGCCAGATGCAGAGGTCGGGGTCTTCCTCCTGTTCTAAAAAAATAAAAATAAAATAAGGGAGAGGATTCACGAGGAAGGCTTATCTTTGATGAGAGTTGCTAGTTGAGGAACTTCCTTCATCTCCACTCTCAATAGCCATAGATGAGATATCACAAGAGTTGCACGGTACCATGAAAGTATGGTAGCTTGAATGTTATAAACTCTGAATGAGTTGTTTGTGATAATTATTTCTTAGGGATTACAGAAATGTATTGCAAGGGTCTGTCATGGTAGCTACCTTTATCATGACATTCATCTATAGACAATCGAACAGAATATGTATCCTAACCATAAATTTTATGACTTACAGGTACATATTAAAAAACAATTCAAAGTACATAACCAAACACATTGCTGAATCGATCAATCAAATGCTTATGTCTAGTTTAGTTCGCTTGGTGCAGGACGTAAAAAAACCTAGCCCCTACCTCCAGATCAATAGCCCTCCTATTCGCTGCCGGACATTGCTCTGGCGTAGTGGACGAAGAAGAAGGGATTCCCATCTCTTTGATCAGCATTTCATGTTGCGAGACAATATCACCCCGGCGGTTATGGCCTTGTTGTCACGAATAAAAGTTCTCTGACTCCAGTCTCATCCCTGTGGAGGTTGTTCCCACTATTTTTGAAATTTTCAAGGGGGGGGGGCTCCCAGCCTAAATATATTCCATTCTTCTTTTTTACGAGACCACGACTACCTTGAAGGGAAGAAATCCCGCCACAGGCACTTGTTTTCTAAGCCTATGGGACCAGGGAGTTATGTCGATAATGATGTTTGCGAGCACGGTGTTGGTGTTAGCGTTGATCCCACATAGCACCTTAGAGTTCCTGGCATCCCAAAGCTTCCAAAGCACTAGTAAAAGATTAAGGGGGCGAATAGAGGTTGCAAACCTTGTGGCGTCGGCGGTGACCAAAAGCGATCGATGGGAGATAAGCTTGGGTGCACACCGATAGCACGCAAAAGTTTTTGAGCCGAGGTGCATATGAAGAAGCAAGTGATCCCTATCCTCCGATGCACATTGACAACGAGGGCTTGATCCCACATTGCTGAGGAGCTTGGGTGTTTAAGCTCCCGTCGTTCTTCATACGCGACATGTTGGTTCATTGTGTTGTTTTTCGCCATAGCTTCATGGTCATCATCGGTGAGATCGTTATCTTCGTTCAACAAGCTCTTCTTTTGAGTCTTTACGACCAAGGTCCTCGCCATGGTATGATGATATTGAGGTGCGGCTATTTCTCTATCAGGGGGGTACCCTCACCAATATGCTTGGTGTCGTTGTCAATGTCCATCATACGTGATGGTCTATGTTGTAGTCATTCGACGGGATTTAATCCATTATAGAGTCTTTGCATGTACTTTAATGGCTGAATTTTTTATGTTGTCCATCGTGGGCGAGAGGTATGTTGGCAAAATGACAACGTATTCGAAGTGGAAACAATTTTAAGGTGTATGATCTTGGTTATAACCTTCTCTTTGATTAGTATCGTTTCTGAATCTATGAGTTTAGTTATCCCATTACATGGCTGTATCCGATGTTTTGTTGATCTAATAAAAGTTAGATTGGGATTAAAATGAAAAACACAGTGCTTGTCGTCTACTTCTGAAAAGACAAGACAGTAGAGCTGCAAATTGGAGATAGGAAACATCCTCCAAATGCCAACAAACTAACACCCTGCCACCTCCACACTCCATGTCACTATAGGTAATGTTAAAAATCCGACGTCCGATTTTTAACCATGGCAAATAAGATGTTTTTATGGCAAATTCAGTTGGCCCGAGGATGTCAAATTCCTTTTACAAGCATGGCAAATCCTGACAAAACACCGAACACGACAAAGGATTTGCTATGCTTGCTTTAAAATATTGTCATCCTCACGATAACTAAATTTGCCATAAAAAAGTCTGATTTGCCATGCTAAAAAATCAGTCGTTCGATTTGTAGCGAAATCTTTTCTTTTGGCAGTCATGTATCGTGAAGATTTTTTTTAGAATACAATACATTTGAGGATGCTCATATACACGCACACAGCGGCGGAGACAGACCCCAGGCAGCCCGGGCCGCTGCCTGGGGCGTGAGAGCAGCTGCCTTCGTGTATTGTACAGAACACTGTAGATACAGTGCGTCACTGTACACTGGCTGCCTGGGCGGCCCGGGGCGTGGCCACATCCTGGTGCCGCCACTGCACGCATACTCATCTCTATGAACATAGACGCTTCATATTCGACCGAACATCTCTTCCTGTTAAACTAATATCAATCAAAAAGTCTGAAATAAATCCAGAAAATGCAAGCACTGATGTTAAAGTCTAGAAGTTGGTCCACTGCAAACAACATAACCATCTTGAGCTATGCCCAGTTTGCTGCATCAACAAGATTAGCATCCATCCACCCGAAGAATCATCACTTTACCTACCAAATAAGCAGCGTCCCGGTCGGCCCGATCTGTTTTCTTCTCTCTTTATTCCCTCCCTATCCGACAAGCAAAGGTTATTCATGAAACGGCCAGCCGACACTCCTGCAGTCCTGCTACCTCGCTCTATGCATACGCTTCCATCAGGGCCTGGCTTCCATATGTGTAGTATAAATTCGAACCACCTCACACTAGTAGCCAAGAATTGGCATGCATTAAACCAACTCTTAGCCTTCTTCCGAGATAGTTCCCGCATTCCGATCCAGCATCAGGATAAGGCAGTGATAGATGCAAGCTAGCGTCGCGGGTCTAATGTCGACGGTTGTTGTTGCGTCTTGCACCCCTATGAGTCGCTCGCCCGTTCTGCCGTCTTCTTCCGGCACGTCGGCCAGCCGCTCTTGGAGGCCGGCGACAGCGACGGCGTTCCCTAATTCTCTCGCCGTCAAGTGCGGCCGGCCGACGTCTGTGGTACTCCGCGCTCACCCGGAGAAACAGCTGCCGGTGTTCAGCATCCCCCCCACCGGTACGTGAGACGCCCTCCACATTCATCCATCATGCATGTCAAATAGTAGTCTCGTTCATAGCTGTTGAAATCTGAACTCTTATGTGTGTGTATGTGTGTGTGTTCAGCCCTGCTGTACCCCGTGCAACCGCCGGACAGCAAGGAGCGGTGGGACATCAAGGAGGAGGAGAAGCACGTCAAGATATGGCTCCAGGTGCCCGGGCTCTCGGAGAACGACCTCGAGATCACCGCCGGCGAGGACATGCTCGAGATCAAGAGGAAGGCTGGCACCGGGGCCGGCGGCCGCGAGGAGTCGCCGGTGGAGGTGCACGGGGTGGGCTCCTTCCACGTCAGGCTTCTCATGACGAAGGAATACAACAGCGAGGACGTCACCGCGGAGCTCAAGGCCGGGATGCTGGAGATCACCATCGGCAAAGCCGACAACCGTGGCATCAAAAAACCAGTCGGGTTTGGGAAGAAAACCACGGCCCAGAACACGCCAGCCCAAGACAAGCCGAGCTCAAACAATGCCCAAGGTAATGGCGCCTCACCGAAAAATCAGAAGTGACCGGCCCAAACCGAACTTCAGTGCGTTTTCCCCTTTTCGTGTACTCACTTTCCCGTTCTTTCCCGTTCTTCTTTTGCGAAATAAGCAGCTTATGTTTGAAATGAGTGATGCACCGCTCGTTGTGGTGTGCGCTGTCGTGTGCGTATGGAGATTGTTTGTTCAAAATTGAGCTCTTTTACAGCACTTCAGAAATTAATATAGTCCGTTCATTTCTCCCGATCCAGTGGCCCGGATGATTTGGTGCTCCATCACTAATTCCAATCCAAATGAGCCTTCAGGAGGGCCAGCCCGGCACTATCACTTAGCTCACCACCTCGAGGCGCAGTTTCTCAGGTCCACGGCCACAAGCTTCCTTCAAGGGGATGATTTGCGAAAACTGGGACCCCACGGACGCTAAGAAGTTGACGTTGTGGTGTGTGCTATCGTGTGCGTATGAGATCTTGGTTTGAAATTCGCAAAATCATTTATTTCCTGAAAGACCAATGGCTATACCATTAAGGATCAGATATCATTATAAAAACACACTTACAAAAATTAAAAAATGCATCCAAGTCCCTGGGGTTGTTGAAGTCTTCTTCCTCCTAGATCCATCGATGAATACAGTGTACGCAAAACTCGATGTCGCCTCTGAGCCTCCATCTGCGAAAAAACTTGTTGAAACATAGGAGTTTGTAAAATCGGCAGTCGGGAAGTAGGTGATGCAGAGCAGAAGACGTCCGCATTGCGGTCTATAGGGTAAATCACCACCTTGTAGAAGGAAACATCAGAAAGGGTCTGGAGAACGCACCAGATCCAGCATACTAAGTCGGGGGATGCAAACATCACATGCTCCCCGACAAAAGACGACAACCATCATCGATAGGAACCAGAGATGGAGGATCAAGACAGAAAGCCACGACGCATATAACAATCCATATAACAAGAAGAAGGGACAAAGCGACAATAGAAACACCGGCAGACAAGATTAGATGGGGAGTTGCCGCACTGCCGCCTAGGTTGTGAGAGGCGCG